>NC_064306.1:4836331-5139353 GCF_023373825.1 Bactrocera dorsalis
CAAAATAGTGACGTAAAGCAGCTGATTATTATATTAGCGTATAATTTCAAAAGAAAATTTTACTAAATTTGAATCAGAAAAATATTGTTTGTTAGAATATATCGACTTTTAGTTGTCATTGAACGACAATAATAAATTGCAATAAATTTTTTTATAATAAGAATTTTTACATTGAAATTGTCAAAATACTGACATTAAAAAAAATTAAATTATATCCAAAAAATGGTTTGAATTTTTTTGGCAGGCGTGTCTCAAATATGTCAAAATTGCTAACGGTACAAATAGCAGGTAATTTTGTTTTCTTACTTCCGCGTTTACTTGCATATATTTTTATTATTATTTTATTTTACTCTTATAAAGGAATTTCAGCTCAAAATGTATATTATTTTATTTAGCAGCACTATTGCATGCTCAGCGTTAATTTAATTTTCAAAAGTGTTTGACTCCATTTCATCAACATTATTGCTGCATAGTATGTATGCAAGTATATTTTAAAAATAATAATAATTCTTTTGCACATTTCTCTGAATTTTATTAACAGTACTACTAAATTTCTTTATGCAAACGTTTTTTAAATGTTTTTACGCAGCAATTTTGCAAATTTTTTATATTAAATGTTAATTTTTATGTTTTGTTCGTTTCATACTTTTATTTTTTTATTATATACTTTTTATTTTATATTATTTTTTTATATTTAATTTTGCTTTTTTTTATGTTTTCTTCGGTCCCCACAGAATATGTTGCCCGTTCGTGCATCTTTCGATTAAGTTCTCTATTCTACGTCGTACACTTGTAAGTAAGAACACCAAAAACAGCTAAGGCATATTATTGGCATTTTCTTAAAAACAGTATGTCACCTAAAACTTCCAACACAGTTATCGATTAATGCCCCCCACCGCAAGTTATTTTTTATGTAATGTAGTGGCATATTTTGTTTTAATATGTGTAGGGTATATGAGGTGAGCACTTAGTTAACTATACATATGTATGTATTTTTATACTTTTTTATGATAAATGCGCTGCATATTTTTAGTTTTTAATATCAAAGATCAGAGTAAATTTTTTCTACACTCAAAAAAATAACACACTAGATATATGCAGAGCAGTAATTACTTGAAAATGCCAAGATATATAGAAATTTGTAATACATATATAATATTATAATATATAGATAATGCACGAAGTTTATCAGTAGTTTTTTTTTTGTATTGCTGTCTACAATTTTACTTCGTAAAACTTTAATTTTTCTAAACTAACCGCCAATTATGCACAAGTCTCAAAAGCTCTGCTACTTTCTATTCCTACAGCTTTATTTCCGCGTATATAGTTCTACAGCTTTTTTGAAACTATATTTTAACTTTACTTGAAATCTGCGAAAATAAAAGTAATCGATATTTTTTTATCATCTCTCGTGTTCCAACAAGTGCTTAAATTTTTTTGAAAATTTTCTCCTTGTAGCAGACTAATATTTTTACTGCATTTAAAAGTTTGCTTCTTATTCTAGTAGTCAAGTTAATTTGCGTTGTATATACTTTGTATCTTACCGTTATTTTCTAGTTAGGTTAAGCATGTTTGTTTCAATTTTTATTTTTTGCAAGAATTCATTTTAATGCGCTGTTTGTTTGTAAATATGCCTCATTTATCATTTCTAAAACTTCAATCGCCTAGAATTATTTTTTTTTTCAGTGTTAACATCATTAAAAACTTTGGGCAATATATTAAAAATCATCCTAAACTTGATAATTATTTTGGAAATTTAATAAAAAAATAGGGTTGTCATCAATTTTGTTTAAAACACAAATTAAAAAAATATAATTAAATTAAGAAATACAGTTTGCAATAACAATAAATAAAAAACAATTATAAAATAATTTGTATTAAAAAATTTAAATCTATTAAAGAGCTAAGTCGTTAAAATAGTTGTGCTGACGGTAAAAAACGAGTGTAGAAATGCTGTGAAAATATTTTAAAGAAAAATTGCTAAGTTGACATTATTCCTAGATTGTGTACTGACATAACCTAAAAATTACCTATATATTCAAATATACTTTCCAAATCATATGATTTTAAATGATAAAATACACAAATAAAAATAAAAAGATTTAAATATTTTTTCTTCAGCCTTTTAGACAATCTAACCTCACTTTGTTCACGCAAGCGCAATGAAAAAAACTTATGTATATTTATTTATATTTTTGTATACTGTTTCAATTAACTTTATTATAAGCAACTATTTTAATTCATACATACAATACAAGCTTTTGCCTTGTTGTTGTTATTGTGTACTTTTTTAATTGAAATATGCAATAATTATCAACAATCAAAAGCAATGCAGCAGAAACTGCTTTTAAATACTTTGAGAAATAGCAGTTAATTGGTAACTAAATACTAATACCGTTATGGAGTTGTTACAAAAACAACTTAAGTTGCATACGCAAGGTTGCATTTTTTTTACAACATTTAAATTCAAACTTTTTTCTTCATAAATCCTTTTGTAGTTCACATGTTAAGTGCGTATGCATTAAAAGAGCAGTGAATAATTAGGTATATTTATATTTTTTATAGTACATATGTATAATATTATTTGCATTATTTACTACATTAACACACAAATAGCAACAACGAATTTTTAATTCAATTACTTATGTACTTAAATTTTATATTAATTGTAAATTTATTTTTCATTATTTTCTTAGTTTTTCTTTCCTCTTTTTTGTTTTTGTTTCAATTTTATTATGTATACTTAACGCATTTTCTTTAATTCCCTAAATAATTGTTTATATAATATACATATGTATGTACGTATTTAATTAATTTTGTATATTCATTGTATGTATGTAAATATGTATTTAAGTCTGCCGGTTTGTCGAAGAGTAATAATTTATCGAAAGTTTAAAGATCAGAGAAACGTCAAAAAATTACAAAAAAAATCTTAATTTATTTAATAAAAAGAAAAAAATAAAATAAAATTAAATAATAAAAAAAAAAATAAAAATATATATAATAAAATTAAGAATAATAAAAAAAATTAAAATATAAAGACCAAAAAATAGCGAATAAAATAAGTTAGAAATTTTTTTTTAATATGTCATCAAATAAAAAATAAAAGAGAAAAAATTTTAAATATGCAACCACAGAATAAAAATAAATTTAAAATTTTTAGCTTGTCCAAAAATTAAAAAAAAATGAAACGTAAAACAAAATAAATTAAAATCAGAAACTTTATCCATAAATAAATATTTCATAAAAAATTAAAAATTGAAAATAAAATAAAATAAATGTAATCAATATATGTACATATATGCAGCACTAAGAGAACTTAACTATTTCAAAACGTTTTAAAATAATATGGTTAATTTCTCAAATGTTTTTCCAAAAATTGTGTTTTTTTTTTTGAAATTTCCTTCCTGTAAAATTTTTTAACGTCTTTTTTACGAAATGTAGTAAAAAAAATGTATGAAATTTGCGATGAATTTTGAATTAAATAAATGAACAAGATCATATGTATGTGCATGTAAAACTTACTGCTAACTCAAGGAAAGCATGACATGTAAACTTAAAACAATTTAAAAATTAAAAGCAAAGAATCGAGTAATCAAAGAACATAACAAACACATAAGCAAAGTTATTAAAACTGAGTAATAATTAAAAAATGTGCGTGACTAAAACTAATGAAATTCGAAAACAAAAACAACAACACATACACAACAAAGGCGTAACGCAGTAAATACTGTGGTATGTGTGTATGTATGTGAGTGTATTTGTTTCTTTGTGTAGAAATTTGTTTAATACAATAATATTTTTTATTATTTTAGTTGGTTGTTTTGTTGCAGCGATTAGTAACCAAAGCTTAGCATTTCTTATTTCAATCTCGCAAGACAAATGTAAAATTTGTTTTTGAAATTTTATTTTTAAGTTTCTTTTTTCAATTCTTTACTTGAAGCGTGTCGCAAAAACGTTCGAAAGTTCATTCACGGCTGCCTGGCCCACGACCTGGTTCACCTGTCCCTGCATACTCGCCGGTATGTAACGGTTTGCTCCAGATTGTTGCGTAATTGCGCCGCCAACCGCTCCGGTGACACGACTTTAAAGGACAAGAGTTGCCAGTTGGCAAAAAAAGAGTTGTTGATTTTCATTTTTTTCTTTTGTTGTTTGATATGTAGAGAATTTGTTGGTGTTTTCGTGTGTTTTGTATTTTTTTCATTGTTATACAAACGTTAAATGGACAAACGACAAAAATGCGAAAATAAAAAATGTTTTGTAACGAGTATCGGTTGTAGAAAATACATTTATCGGAACGTTTGAAACCCCTTTTTAACTAAACTTCTATAAGCGAAATTTTTTCGTAGAAATATGATTAACTTAATTAATTTAAATTTAACAAACAAATTTAAGAATCATAATTTCAAACAATGATTGCAACATAAATTTTAAATTTTTAAAAACTAAAATTTTATATAATATATATAAATATTAAAAAAAAGAATAACGACAATCATTAAATAAAAAAATATATCATATATAATAATAATAATTATAATAATAAAATGGTGAAAAATTTTGGATTTAGGTTTGTAAAAAAAAATATTTAAAAATATAGGTTACAATGCAAATTTTGATAAAAAAAAGTAGTCGAATTATTTTTCCATTGTATTATGAGTGTAATTATTTTTTTTAGCAAATTATTAAAGAAACGTAAAAATTTTATAACAAAAAGAGCAATACCTAAATAAAAATTAATAAAATAAAATATTTATTACTATAAAAATAGCCTGAGTTGGATAACAAAAAAAACTTTGAAAACATAAACACTTGATTTAAAAACTATAACACATAAATTAGTCACAACAGAGTGAATATGAAATGAACATACAAACATACAAAAAGCGCAATAAAATAAAAGCTTGGTATGGAAATATGTAATGTTTGAAAAAACTAGAGAACAAAAAAAAAAATAATAATATAGTAAATAAAAAAAACGCGAAAAAAACTTCTGGGTCAAAAAACCGTTTCGGAAAACAGCTTTATACAACACTGAATGCATCTACCTCACCTCCACTCATGCTCTGAGCTGAGTTAAAAGCCACAAGTCACTATTAAAAAAATATATATATAATATTGACACATTTTTTATGCGTTTGTTAAAGTTTTTTTATATATAAAAAATCAATAACACAAATTTTTAACTAGAAAATATGTTTCTCACGCAAATTTTAAAATCTGAAATATCTTAAAATGATTCCAAGCTGGTTTTTTTATATGTATTAAGGCATTCGTACCGTTCAAAAAAAAAAAATTACTTAAAACCATTATTCGTGTTTTTTGTAATTAACTTTTATTGCATATTTTCATTACAATCAATAACAACAATATGCCTAGAAATAATGGCAAACATTTTAGTGATTATTTAAATATATGTATATGTATATGCAGTTGATTTGCTATTTTTAACATTGTAATTTTATATTTACTTTTATTTTTACTTGTATTTTATTTATTTTTCGTTTATTTATATTTTTATTAAATATTGAAGTTTCTTTGCTATTTTTTATATTTTTAGGTTTTCAATAAGCGTTGAATTGTTTCTGCGATTTTACAAAACAACTCATATGAAAATTTTGTGTTTTTCAATATTTTTTAAATATTTTTTTTAATAGTTTCTTAATATTTTTTTATTTATTTATTTGTTTTTTCTTTTTGCAATAACGCGCTAATCTTACACTAATTTTATATATGCATTTGTATATGTTTACTTTGCTTGTTTGCGTTTAATTTGCTGCTGCAAGTTTTCAAAAACTATAAATTTGGATGATACAGCTTATAAATTTTTTTCTAATGGCAAGAAACAGATTGGTTTGTGGTTTATATATTATATAATATTTTGTTATTTACTTTTTTAATAGATATTTTTTCTTCATTATTGCCATATTTTGCATGGAATGTTTACATTGAGATGCCGGTAGATATTTGTTTGCTTATATAATTTCTTCTAATTAATTAGAGTTATATGTAATGGTAGAAGGATAGGTATTTGTAAACGCATATGGGCTAGAGTGCGATTATGTAGTTGATTTAGCGACGACTGTTAAAAAAAACAAGCACCCAAGGTTGCGATGTGAGATAGGGGGCGCGCGAATTGTTTATATTTAATTATATTTTAGTTTAATTATTTTGTTATTAATTTATTATAAATATTGTTTTTTACATTTTTTATATAATTTTTATTAAAAATTGCATATTTTTTTTTTTTACATTTTATTTTATTATTATTATTTTTTGTTTAATTTTATTATTAATTATAAAGTTTAAATTTATTATTAACATTAATTAAATTTTTTTATGATTTATTTTTTTTATTTAGTATTAATATATTTTTTTGTGATTTAAATATACAAAATGACCACAAATAGTATGAGAGCATGAAAGCATAAAAGCATTTGAGTCAGAGAATTTGTTATTCAAATTGTTATATATGAATTATTGTGGATTGTGTAGAAAAGAGACAAATTATGTTTTTTGGAATTGGTTGCATTTATGGTGTTAGCAAGTATTGCAGACACACACAGTTTTGTGTACAAAAAGTAAGCGAGCATTTGGGGAGAAAGGAAGAAAAGAGACAAAAATATTTTGGTTTATTGTAAATTTTTTTCAAATATGAAAATATTGTGAAAACTCTATATACAACTTTAACCAAATGATCATGGACAAAAACAATAGTTAGTAGAAATTATTTATGAAAACTATGAAATTAATGAGACATATGTATGTATATACATAAATATGTATTAGTGAAAATCATACGTCAACAAATGAGTATTAATATAATGAAATTGATGAAACATTTCTTAAATTATGCTTCCTTTTGCAAATTAAATTACATTTAATAACCTAACTTAACCTTTATACCAAAAATTAATAGACCCCAAATATATATCATTACTGAAAACACAGTATTTTAATGTAAAGATTTTCTGAATACATTTGGTAAGCTTAGTATATATTGGGTTGTCAAAAAAGTCTTGCGGTATTTTCGCTAGTTGGCGCTGAAAGCGCGTAGTTCTAGTTTTATTCGTCGCATCGGGTCCTGCTATACCTTTTTGGAAAGCTCATTTCACGCGCTAACACGTGTTTGATTGATTGTCGTTTCTTTTAAGTCGTTCGTGAGTTATAGCGTCGCAAACATGGAGCAAAATAAAGAGAAAATCCGGCATATTTTACAGTACTACTACGTTAAAGGCAAAAATGAATCTCAAGCCGCCAATAAAATTTGTGCAGTTTGTGGACCCGATACAGTTTCCACTTCCACCGCACAACGATGGTTTCAACGTTTTCGTTCTGGTGTAGAGGTGGCCGAAGATGCGCCACGCTCCGGAAAGCCTGTCGTCGAAAATTGTGATAAAATCGCTGAATTGGTCGAAAGAGACCGGCATAGTAGTCATCAAACCGTTATAAACCATTTTAAGTAGCTTGGAGTCACTAAGAAGCTCGATGTATGGGTGCCACACGAATCGATTCAATAAAAATACCGCAAGACTTTTTTGAAAACCCAATATATTAAGTCACTGTCGCGCCGCGATGTAATGTAGTTTAACAGTCACATGGTGATTTTGCGGGAAGCTGGCTGCCAGTTGGCGCTATAAAAGAAACGCAGGCACCGTGCCTGGCCAGTGCTTCGCTGACTGTCGCGCCGCGATGTCATGTAGTTTAACAGTCACATGGTGATTTCGCGAGAAGCTGGCTGCCAGTTGGCGCTATAAAAGAAACGCAGGCACCGTGCCTGGCCAGTGCTTCGCTGACTGTCGCGCCGCGATGTCATGTAGTCTAACAGTCAAATGGTGATTTCGCTGGAAGCTGGCTTCCAGTTGGCACTATAAAAGAAACGCAGGCACCGTGCTTGGCCAGTGCTTAGGTCTCTGTCGTGCCGCGATGAAATGTAGGTTAACAGTCGCGAGGTGATTTAAAATATATAAATGATTTAAAAAATATAAAAAAATTTCATATGAATTTCGTTATCGATAAAAATCGAATAAAAAATATTTATTTGAAAAAGTTAATTATTGCAATCGACAAAAAAGTTATGGATAAAAGTTGTTTATAAAAAAGTATCGAGGAAAGGTTATTATAAAATATTATCAGTAAAAGTTATTGATAAAAATCTATCAATAAAAGCTATTGATAAAAAATGATCTTTATTGTATAATATGGTCTAAGCGTATATTTCAAATCTATCGATACCAATGATATATACATACATCCCTTATTCAGAAAATTTGTACCTTTTACCAAATGATCTAATACTCGTATCCAATACTGTGTTAGTTTATATTTTCCTGATCATGAAAATGCAGTGATTAGTCACGTAACTAAAAAATCTTCAGTAAACCCTATATATGTATGTAGTTCGAGAGGTGCCCTTAATATAGGTTTAAAAATTATAATTCTTTGAACAACGGTAAGTAGTTTGTACATTTTTTAATCCTATTAAGAGTGCAGGCGTGTGTTTATAAGCAAAAAAGAGGTCCCAACCGTCGATAAATTAATAATTTCATAAATTACGTGTACTAAATATTGTATTAAGAAGCTAATAAATTGTATGAAGCCCAATTTTTTTTTTAATATTTTTGAAAAAAAACTGATTTTTTTGATTTTACACAATACTTGTTGAATATTTTTCTTTGAAAACGATAAACAACATACAAGATGTTACTAACAGAAAAAAACTCAAGCAAAACTTAAAATATTAAACATATGTATGTTTGTAAAGCTACTTAAAAGAATAAAAATGCAACAAAATCATCTGTACTTACGAAGGTAATAGTGGTGGTGGCAGAGCGCCGCCAGGACGACCGCCTGGCAATGGTGGTGCACCGCCGCCTGGGCGATTGGGGATCGCTGGTGCTGGGCGCCCTGAGGCGGGTGGTGGTGGTGGGCCGCGTCCACCGGCACTGCCTAATGAGCCCTGTAAGTAAGAAAAAGAAAAAATTTAGTTAAATACAAGTTTACATTTTTTTTATAAAATGGGTTATAAAAAAAGATTGTGTGAACTGCGAATTTACAATTTGTATGCAAAATGCAGGATAAATTGTGCAATATACCTAGAAGAGGTGCACATAAGCATGAAAAAATCTCATCAAGAATAAAATTAAGTCTCAAAGTTATTCGTTATCGAAAAAACATAGAAAAAAATAATTTCAAAAAAGTGGTAAATATAAACAGTAACTATTAGAAGCCTTCATATTTGTTTTAATTTGTTGTATATTTATGTTTTACCTGTGATGTAGGTGCAGGTTTGCGTGGACCACCAGGACTGGGTGGTGAGAGACGTGGATTATCCAAACCGCTAGGCAACCAATCATTTTTGACAGGTGGTGGTAGCGGTGAGGAAACTGTGGCCATGGAAACATCACCTGCAAAAAAATGTTTAGAATAAAGGTATTAATACATTATATTTTTTCAATAATAAATATGTTTTTATATAAGGACAGGTTATAAATACATATTGGAGCGATGTTAAAATATGCCAATTGAAATTTTTAGAATAATTGATAATATATGACTTAAGACAACGCAATTAAATGTTTCGTAATCTAGTTTAACGGTCAAGGTTGTTTATCACAGATACGATATGTAGCCGTCATCCCGTGAATTTTCAAATACTAAATATAATGAAATTAAAGCTCTTAAACTGCTATAGCTCTTACCAATAATCCTAAGCGATTCCTTGCAGGCGTGGTACATACGTAACATCTCTTCACGTTTTGTAGCTGATTCCGCCGATTCTTCCATCATTTGTGCCTAAAAATGAGAATTCCAGTTGTGAGTAAGTTTAACCACATTTTTATACATTTATTAAAAACCGAAACAAAACGCATTTACTCACCTGATCACCTGTGGCATACAAGTGCGCCAACAGTTCGCCGTTAATGAAATCTTTTGTATTGTTAATTATTAACATCATTATAGCTTTGGGTACCATATCACGTGTGGTCTTTGTGACAATCTTCATGTATGAGTCAACCAAATTGCGTATGGTCTCCACTTGGCGCTCCAGTTGAGGATCCGATGCGCTCTCTTCGCTGGCGGACTGTTGTTATATGCAGCGCATATCGGTAACATTGGGGGTGAACAAATTGTGTTGGTGATTTATGGTGATGAACGCAAAGTTGTTGTAATTTGTGTGTAAACAAGTGTGGATGTGAGAGAGAGAGTAGTGAGTGTGTGTGCGTATGTGCAGCAGCAGCAAAGGTAGCAGCGGCAGCGGAAGCATTACACATACGGTTTTTTTTTTACATTTTATATTATGAATTGTTGTACAATTCAATTGAGTAGTTTTAGTAGTTTTTTATATTTATTTTTATAAATTTAAATATATAGGAAAAGGGAAAGAAAAAAAGAAAAAAATGGATATGTACAAATTTTCTTTTTCACAAATCAATAAGAAATCATAAATATAATAATTATAGCGTAAGTAATCCCATTACAACAAATTTCCATTAGAGAGTTTCTCATTCAATGTGTTAGTAGTAGTAGTAAACAGTCGGAAAAAAGTAATAAAAAATAGGTAAATAGAAAATAGCATATAAATTCATATAGGATAAGTATTGAATATCAAGCACTTCCAAAAAACTCAAGCGTCAAATAAAATCTCAGAGATATTCCAAGGAAATGTGATCACAAGATATGCACAGTTAAAAATTTGAATTTTTTGTTGAGCAAATAGATATTAATTAGAATGAATGAAGTAATCGATTATTTTATTTATCGCTTTTGAATTATATAGTCAATACACTCAAAGAAAAAAAATATTTTATAGAATTAACCATCGATTAAATGCTCAGAAAATTGTGTTTGAATAAAATACGAAAAAAGGATTCCCAACAACATCAATATTTAAAATTTTTAGAGCAAAGATGGAGATTCAATCAAAGAATTAGCAATATTTCGTTAGAGTGTAGGGCTATTCATATAAATTTAATGAAATTAATTATCGATTAAAGTTATCGACATGGTTTGACGTAATTGTAGACATAGAGCAATTTAACGACGCAAAATAATGATAATGCAATAAAATTACATAAATGTTAGTATTAGGTGAATATTATAAATTATAAATCCGAAAATTATAAAATCAAATGCACATTTAGTCGACTGTAAGCGTTTACTAATCAACCAATTTTGAATTACAAATCAATTTCTCTTTCGACCACGACTATTATAAAAATATGAAAACTAAAAATTCACCCAATAAGTATCATATATAGAAATATTACACGAAAATATTGTTTTTACTACAAAGAATTAAAACAAATAAAAATAATCATAAATAGACAGTATAATATTCTTTTATGATACTTGTTGGACGAAATATATGTATATTTAAAATAGTGATATCAAAAAAAGGTGTAGTGTATGGAATATTTTATGCTCGACAGGTGATTGGTTGACACTTGTCAAATATTGACATTTATTAGCACTATCCAGTGTCAATTAATAGCAATTAGTGAAAGCAAACAATTAATTATTAAAACCAACTGTACTATACCTTTTATCGACACACCTTACAGTAATGTAATAATGAGTTAGTATTTACTTATGTATATAGTGGGTGTTTTTGTACTATGTGTTTTCCGTGTATTTTGTAAAATTTTATTAAAAATTAACTTTAAGCTTCTATCTTTTAGAGGACAGACTACTGATGTTTCAGAAAAAAGTCCTAATCGTCGAAGGGTTAAACAAAAAACTCCAATTTTTGTAAAGACGCACTGAATGAAAATTGTTAGTTTTTTAACGGATCACAATCAGCGAAGAAAGAAAATAGAAAAAAAATTGTTTTCGAATAGTAAAGGATTGAGTAAATTAAGCAATCATATATCGACATAGAGATATATAGATATCTACTATTTAATTAATGGTTAAACAAATGTTTTCGAAAATTTAAGAATAAACAATTATTTGTCTTAACACTTTCGACATCATTTATGAATTAAAGAATAATTATTTTGTGATCAAAAAATCGATAGTAATTAATCGGTGCATATATTGCAAAATTCTGGAAAATCATTTAATAATTATATTGTAATTTTAAAATTTATGGCAATAAAATGTTTATGTAGTAAGAATGAGTTTTATTTAACTGTTTGTGATAAATGGTACTTGAGGTTGCTTGTTTTTCTTTGTTTCAGTGGAGGTATTCCAAATGAGATGGCGAGATGATTTGAACAAAAATATTTAAAAAGCCGTAAATGGTGCAGTTGTAGGTGGTAAAAATTTAGTAAATCACTGAGATTTCATTGAACGAAATGTAGAAAACGAACATATAACGTATAACAAATAAACGTATAACAATAAACAAGAAATTAACTGTAAACTATTCGAATTAATTAATCTGAGAACTATGCATAAAAGAAGTAGGACGCACACATATTCAAAAATCAATATTTCTTTATCGATTTTGTAGTGTAGAGATTGTTTAAATATGTATGCGCCCATATTGCGTGATATTAACAGCCGCCGGGCCATTATGCAAACATTTCCAGCAGATATCTTTAAATCATGTTCATAAAAATATTAACTAAAATTTACTTTTTTCAAACTATAAAAAAATTAAATTAAAAATATTACAATTATTAATAAAAAATCAACAAAACTAAAAATTATTTAAATAAAATATGTATAAGGGAAATTAATAAAAATATATTCATTGAGATTTTTTTTATTATGATATAGTTAATAACAATATTAACGAAAGTTAATTTAATTAATAAAATTTAATTAAAATCTGTGTGTATTATCAAATATTGATAACTGAATAATAATCTGCTGAATTCATCTGCATTTACCTCGGTTGCTGTTCCAATAATTATTTAATTCAAAGCAATAAAAATTTTCCAAAAAAAAGTTTATAAAACAAATTAGCAGCAATAACAAGAAATAAAACGGTTTATCGAACAATATATATAAACAGGGTGGTTAGTTTGTATTCGCATTTGCTCCACACATACGCATAACAAACAAAATGAACAATAAAAAATTAACGGTTAATTAAAAAAATAATACGCAACAAAAAATTTATTTGATTGATTTGGCAAACATACGTTTTTCGTTTTCTGTAGTACATATTTCATATTTTTTACACATTTTTTTCATTTAAGTATCGTATAAAAATAGATTTGGAAAAAATAAGAAAAAACACGAATTAAAAGTGTACGTGGAGTTCTGCTTTTATAATAAATTGACTGGCTATTGAACTTAAATAATTATTTTTAAAATAAAATAAAACAATAATACATAAATATAAAAAATTAGGAACAGAAAAAAGTATAAATTAATTTGAAAAATTATAAAATAAACATATTTATTTATACAAAAAAAAAACAATACACCATAACTTAAGTGTCAAAGCACCATACAACCAATTTACCAAATTAATGAAATTAAAATTATTTTTGTTAATTTTGTTTTGCTTTTTTACAAAAGTTTTTTTTTTGTTCCTGTTGTTAAAAACCATTACTTCCATACATTATATAATGTTACGGAGTACCAATAATATGCAAAATAAATACCAAAAGTTTATGAATTAAGTGAAACAAACCTCTTGTCCTTCCTGCTATGGAGTAAAATTCGATAAAACAGAGAAATATACGAAAGTTTGCGTTACAAAAGTAGTTTGGATTGTTGATTTCTTATAATTTTTTTAATAATTATTATTTACTTTATTTACGTAGCTTAATGTGTAACTCTCTGTGCGTGTGTGGGTTAGTAATTTCAATTTAGTGACATACATTATAATAGCGTAAAGGAGATAGAAGGACGAGGTTGAGGTTAGGGTTCTGGTTTGAGAGCATATAAATTACAATAAAAACTTATTTTTTTATGTATATTAGAAAAAATAAATCCGAATAAAAATTGGATTCAAAAATTGTTTGTTCATAGGACTTGGATTGATTTGAAGCTTAAGCCTCTGTTTAGAGAAAATATAACGACAAGATTGAAAAAAATAGATGGGCAAGTGTTCATAAAGTCGACTTGTACAGCATTATTTAATAAGCAACATTGACGGTAGCGAGCTGAGTAAGTTTTCAACTGTTACTGTTTAGAAAAAATACAAATACAAAGTTTTCAATCTTAAAAAATAAAATGCAGTACTGTTTTAAGACTTTTAAAAGGAAACTGGCTGCAAATAGATTAAATAAATGTATAATTGCTTGCAATATTCGACATAAATTAATATTTTTAATTTTCATAGCCAAATTGAAATTTAACTTTAAACCTTAAAAAATTGCAAAACACTTTTAAGATTTTTTAATTAAATTAACCAGGCACCAAAAAAACGTATAATGGTGAATGAAATTTTTTTATAAATTAATACTGTTATTTTTCATAGCATAGAAGAAAATTGTATGGTAAAAGCAAAATTTAACAATTTTGTTCTCTTTAATTAAAAAAAAATTGTTTATTTTTATTTAAAATTATCAATTTTTTTCTTTTTTTTTAATAAAAAAATAATAATAATATTATTTTATTAAATATTAAATATATAAGAAGTTGTTGAATTGATTCCAATAAATATACATAAAGATGTTGTTGAAGTTGAAAACTTGCCCGCTGCTCTAAATGTGAACAGGCCACAATTACTATACATAGTATAACATATTCTATATACTAAATGTACATAACACAAAATTTCGCATATACATACGTACATATGTGTAGCACATATGCATATACTATGCATACCTACATGAAATTACACAAAAATATTTATTTTCAATATGCAAAACAACTTACCTCATCGCCATTCTCCTGTGCCACTTGCTTCTCGGGATATACGCCGGCGCGTAGGAATGAAGCCTTCCACGATTCCACATCCTCAACGGTCTCACAGGACAGCTCGAGTTGTTTGTAGTCCTAAATGCAGGAAAAGTGGCAGAAAAATTAAATATTTATTAGTAAACTTATAGAATTGTAATTGAAAACATGAAAAGCAAATTAAAGCAAACTAAATTTCAATGAGCAACAGGAGTGGAGTATACAAGAAATTAAAAATATATAAGAAAACTTATAAATTTTGTACGCAGGAAGTCAGGTTCGGTGAGTAAGAAACAAAGAAAAAAAATTCATTAAAATTGGTGTTTCAAAAATAAATGGAAATAACGTTTAGCAAGTGGCTACTTACGAAGAGCTAATGCGACTATTTATAAATATATATTAAAACAAATTTTCATTTAAAATATGCAACAGTTGACAAAAGCATAGTTTTCAAGACCACTATTGCTAAATTATTTTTTTTTTTTACTGAACGCATTGAAAATCATGCCATGTCCTGGCATATTGCAAATGAAAATTTGTTGCTGGGAAAAATGTTGATAAAAACATAGTAATTTTTATCAAATACAAAAAAATTTAAACGCCATTACCAAACAGATTGTTGCCACACAGGGTTGCAAATATTATTTTATATCGTTTAATTTTTCTTTCGCTTACGCGCAACGCGCTATTCAATTGAAATAAACCAGTCAGGAGCGCACACTTACATAATAGTACATTTGTATGCATGTACCAAATATAACGAAAACCAAATTTAAATAACGGGTACAAAAGAGTATTGTGTGTGTGTAAAAGAGAGGCATACATACATTCAGTAATACATAACATTATAAGGGGACAGGTAAATTAAAGAAATTATTAGATAGTAAATTGTATGCAACGCAATTGTTTAGAAAATATTTAAATTATTGGGGTAAGTAATACAAATATTCTTCGTAATACGCTACACACCACAGATGAAAAGAGAAAAGGGTGAATAAAATATTTTTAAATTAATGGTAAATTTATCAAATAAAATTAATGTGTTAAATGTAAGAAAAATATTAAAGAAAAAAATTTTCAAAATATATAAAAAAAATTAAGAAAATTAATTAAAAAATTAAACTAAAATTAAAATAATAAGAAAAGAAAAATTGTAAAAAAAAAAATATATGCATATTTTTGTATATTTAATTATAAATAAAACTGCAAACAAAAAATTTTCTGTAACAATTGATTAAAATAATTATTACACAAAAAATTATATTAAAATAATCTCATAAATGATATATAACTTAAAACATTAAAAAAAAAATTAAACTGTTATTTGCAAGTTATATATTATTGTTATTGTTTGAATATTATTATTTTTTTATTACTTTCATAAATATTTCGCTATAAAAAAATCTACTTTTTTTGAATCCAGATTATTATTTATTTTTAAAAATATGTAATTATTGTTATAACTAAAAATATTTAAATCAATTTAAATTTTTAAAAACAATTTTATAAAAATTTAAAAAAATTGATGTGACTTAAGAAATATTATTTTCTTTGTCATCATTATTACTTTTAAATTTTTTGTTTTCTCATTATATATGTATATCATTAAATAATTTTGTTATAAAATTAAAATAAAAAATAAATATAAATAAATACGTCAATATTACTACATCTTTAATAAGCGTGGTGTGCAGCGAAAAACGTATTCAATTGAAAAAAAAAACGGTTTTTATAAATAAACCGTGGGGCAATACTTTACATTTCTTCTATGAAAGCAAACGTTTCAAAATAAAACTGTAAAACACCATGCGACATTGAGCTAAAGCGCGGCTTTAATTTCTCTTGTTCTTGTTTACTGTTTTTTTACAAGTTTTGTTGCTGTTTTTTGTTGCATTTTCTGTTACTGTTGCTGTTACTGTTTTCTATTTTGAATTTTGTACGTGGTCTTTGGTGGTTAAACGTTGTAAAATTTTTTTGTACTTTACAAAAATTACTAACCTTATAAACATTACGTCCATCTGGACTGAATAAAGCAAATGTGACACGTCTTGACATTGACATGAAGCCCTGTTCAATATCGCGTAATTTCAAACCATCCAACGGCAACATAAATTTCTTCTCCTTCTCATCCTCATCCTTGTACCAGGAAATACTCTCCGATGTCAGTACAAACCAATAGGGACGCGAACCGCCTGCAATGTTGTGTTGTTGTTTTTTGAAGTGTAGGAAAACAAAATTTTTCGTGTTGCAAGTTTGTGGTGGTGAGTGGTAGAATGTAGCAAGTGATGGACGGAAGGTGGCAGGTGTTTGTAAGTATTAAGTTTCATTTTTGTTTTTAATTTGTGAGTGTTTAAGAGTATCAATTTCCATTTGCCCGAGAAACAGAGGTGTATTGGTTTTGGCGTGCAGTCATATTAGAGGTGTTGCAATTATGTTGTTGTACAGTTGACAGTTTTTAATAAATTTTTTTATTCGAATATTTTTTTTTGTTAAATATAAAGATGAGAAGCATAAGAAGAATTGGCGAATAAACAGCAATTGTACGATGAAGAGATGCAGATATAGCAATAAGACGTGCATGGAATGAGACAAAAAAGAAGAAAATTTCGAAAAAATGATTATTAACATTTTAGTTGGTTTTCATTTATAGAAATTTTATGAGCATGTAAAATGGACAACTCTATACAATTATAAACTATAGTAATTTACAATATACATACGTAAAATTTTGTGAGACCTAAGCTATACTAAATTAACCTAAGTATATAATATGAAGTATTTTAATTAGCTAAATATACTATTTACAAATAAAATAATTTAAAAATATTTATATTACTATTTACATATTTACATGAAAATTAGTCGAAAGCAAGTTTAAAAACAGAAATGGTTTACCGACGAAAGTCAACTCAAAAACGCATTATTCCCTGCAGAAAATTAAAAAAAAAGATGGGTGAAGCGAATGGACAAAATAAAATAGTAGCTAAGTAATAAGGAGAGAAAGGTAGATATTTTGAGAGATGAAGCCAGAAGTATATACAATAGATAATACGCGAGAATAGAGAGAAAAGTACAGAGAGTTGTTGAAGAATTATAGATAACAAAAATTATAGATGACAAAAAATTTAGGCTTAACTAATGTAAAGTGAAAAAAAAATTGTTTCAAAAAAAATAGTCATACTAGATTTTTGTTTGAATTAATATATACATATGTATGTATATCTATTTTACCTAAAAATAGATTATTTTGTAAGAAAATCTATTTATGGTTATGTAATAAAGGGCAAGACAATTAACTTCAGTAGTATCGAAGCCCTTCACATAGCATACAACAAGGGTATTCTTGATTTTGATCGCTGAATGCTCTGGTAATCCAACCTAAAAAAAATTGGTTCAAAGTTTATACAATTGCTTTAATATCCGCCTTGGACCTATGTTTCGTAAATATGTTTATCAAATAAAAGAGTTTTTCGAACAAGAGCTCTATTATGATTTTCAGTTTGTATGTCAGCTATATGATGTAGTGGTCCGAACTGAGAAATTTGTACGGTTGGCTTGGCCAAATTTCGTGAAAATATTTTGTAGGATACTAAAAACGAGGACGAGCTATATCCTGAGATTCCTCTTAACAACGGAACAGCTTCTTTAGAAAAAAAAAATTTACAAACTTCGTGACAAACTTAATATACCCCATTCAGGGTATAAAAACTGCATATGTTTAACGTTAATTTATTATGAATGACTTTTTTATAAGTTTTTGGAAACTTATTTCAGTTATTTTTTTATAAAAAGAGTTCTTAAAACAGATGTAGGTTAAAAAATCCGCATTTATATTTTTAAACTTGCCAAAAGCTCATTTATTCGGATATTAATTTAATTTGTGTACAACAAGAGCACTTAAAACAAAGTAACTATACATCTGTGCTAGTAAAAATATTAAAACTTATGCGCATGCGCAACCAATAAAAAGGAATATCAAAGCCAGTGGTGCCTTGTGTGCGTTTAAACGTTGATTAATATTATTATACCCGTATTAATTATAAATTATATAGATTCATAAAATTTCGCTTTATATAAACATAAAATTTTATATATTAATAACAGTAAAAACGCAAACACAATACTAGTGACAACATTTGTTTTATTTAGTACACATAAATCGAGAACAAATTACAAGAGGAGAAGAAACAGTTGCAACGGAAAATGCAATTATTAAAATTAAATTCTTGTAGAAAACTTTTAAAAATATATCGAGCATTATACGAACCAAGAATTTGTGGCAAAAATCGCTTCAATGCTACAAAAATGAATAAAGAAAATCATAAACATAGGAGTAGGAGAGACAGATAATTAAAATAAACATAGAAAACTAAATACATAAATTAAAACATGCAATTTTTAATTTAAATTAAGTAGACGCACACAAAAACTGAGAACGAACAGTGAAGCGATTACGGAGCGAATAAGAAAAAAAGTTTTATATATTTGTAAAGAGAAAAAATGTATTTCCAAATAGTACTTATAAAAACTTTTCTAGAATAACCTTTTAAAAAACACTAGAATTGAATAGAAGAAAAAAAAAATACTACAATTGCATAAAAAATGTGAAGTACAGCAATTAGGTGTTACAAAAAATAATATAATAAATTATATTCAGCTATCGTCATAGCTCTATTTTTTAGTACTAAATGTTTTTGAATAAAGCTAAAAAAAAATTAAAAATTAATGAGAATATAAGTGTATAATTACGTAAATAATAAAGAGTGGTCAAAAGACTTTTACAAATTTGTGAACCCTAAGTATAAACAAAGAGTTATGTACTGTTTCTGAAAACTAAATATTAGTTTAGATTGATATTTTGTAGCTTTAAGTAAGTATAACTTAAGTGTTAAACTAGTAGCTAGATAAATATACTTAATTTCGACAAATATTTGCAAACATTATGCAATTAGTTATAGAAAATTTAATTATTAATCCAAACTACGAAATCAAAAATTTTCAATTTTAATCTCAAAATCAGATTGGAAAATAATATATAAAATAATTTTTAATGTTAAACCCAAGATCAGCGTAATAAACAATTTATAAAATAATTTTTAATGTAAAACTCCGACTTAATTGTTATTTATTATATCGAATTTTCTATCGAAAAAATGAAAAGGGATAATTAGGAGAGATTTACAAATTTCTTATGAAACACTATATTTAAAAGGATGTAATTAAATGTTAGTAAAACAAAACACTGCAATTAATTTAAAATAAGCTTTCCTTTACAAAGATAACCACATTGGTAGAATACGCAGCACACAAGTGCGAAATAATTGAAAATTTAAAAAACAAATTTTTATTTATAATTAGAAACTTAGGATTAATATTTCTTTACCATTTTTCGAATGTTTATATTAAAATTGTACTTTAATTTTTCAATCCGATATTTGGGATTAAAGATAAATACAACAAATTCTGATTAAGTAACGGTTATTTGCACAATTCATTGTATATTATACCCACAATGAATGTACCTTACTTAATTATCATAACAATTTCAATAGAAATTATTAACTAATGAAAATAAACAATGCAAAAAACTTCGAATAGCAGTCATATAAACACAAATACAACAAAAACTTACTGATACCTAAACAAACCTATAATTTACATAAAATTACAATAACTATCAGCTCACAACCACACAAGCACACGAACCTCTCAACACCCGAACCAAGCTATGTAATTCAACCACAATAGACTTATAATTAATAATATACGTTAGATTTATACAAAACAACAACAATCGATAATAGTAGACACTGCACGATTTGTGGCATGACGTAAAAACTAAGCTACGCTTAAATTATTTACATTAAATGTAGAAAAAAAATCATTATATAGTTTACGCACCTTTCATAATACCCAAATTTTGTATGACCATATAGCCTTTGCGTATAACCTGATTGCCCAACTGGCGTGTGCCAGTCTTGTTGGCATTTTCAGATTTATTCTGAGCACTAAAACAAAATAATCAAATAGTTAGATTTAAAAACATATTAATTGTGGTATTTTGTATAACTACGCACTTTGCAAAGCCAATGAAATCCTCATGATTGGTATTCATGTAGGCCAATTCGAAATCGATGAGCAACAGGATTTGTTCCTTACAGTACTGTTCACGCTGGCGTATGTGTGTAGTGATGATGCGTTCGGTTTCCTCACGCAAGCGTGGATAGCGTGACATCTGAAGAAAGATTGATATCGAAATTTATTTTTTTAACAATGCAATTATGACAAAAAATATATAGAGGATAAAAAAAATAGATATACCTTATCTGTGCACATGCGCACCACAACGGACAATTCCTGTACGACTAGATCGACACACTTGATGACCGGCTCCTTTAATTGTGCAATTTGACGCTTGACAATCGCCTCGAAGGCCATGTCGGGTGTGAACAGGCCCACACGAATACCATGTATATTACGAATGGCGAAAGAGATTTCGCGACGTAATTCTTTTTCATCACAAGCCATTTTTACAATCTCGAAACGTAAACTGAAAATTGGTAAATAATTGCGAAAATAGTATTAGAAATGGTGTAGTAGACAATAAATTTGAAAATATCCAATTTCGAAAAATTAACTTTGAAATTTAAATTTTCGAAAAAGTTGAATTTCGAAAAATGAACTTTGAAAATTTAATTTTCAAAAAAGTTTAATTTCAAAAAATTGATGAAAAGGATTATTTAGAAAAAAAATCTCTTTCAAATCGAATAATCCATTGAAATCACTGAATTTTCAATTTAAAAGAATCATATTTTTTCGATAAAAAAATTAATTTAAAAATTACAAATATCGTGCTCTACTCACATAAAAATTTAATTATAAAAAGTTTTTTTTTTTAATCTTACATTAGAAATAAAACGTTCGAAACTTTCATTTCGAATAATATTTTTTCGAACAAAAAACTTTGTTAATTCTTCTAATTCGTGGAAAACCGTTTTTCTAAAATTCTATTGATTTTAACACCGCCAGAAAAATCTAACGTCGAAAAAATTAATTTCGAAAAATATTCGAGAAACATATTTTGGACAAATTTTACTTTAGAAATTATACTTTCGGACTTTTCCTTCTACGAAAAAACTTAATCTTCGATTTCGAAGAATACTATTTTTTCGAACAAACAGAATTTTTCAGTTTTAAAAATAAGTCATAATCAGTTTTAAAGCCCTAGTAACTCACCGTTCATGGAAAATTCTATTGATTTTAGCACCACCAGATAGTTCATTTGTATTGACCAAAGCTGAACCGGAACCTTCAATGGTACGCTCAAAATCTGACTGCAATTGTTGGATCATCCTAATTGGTGAAATAAATAAATTAGTACATAAGCAATACGAGTTCACATTCAATAACTACGAGTATTGAGGCCAACTTACTGTAACATCGCCTTTGTCTTAATGCTAGGATCGTCAGGTCTGAAGTGCTTAAATTGTTCCACATCCTTTTCCAATGTCAACATTTGCTTTTGTAATTTATCACGCAAACCGGGAAGCGTATCACGAATATGATTAGTCAACTGTTGATTGAGCACACGCTGTAGGTATGGGGTGCCCAAACGATCGGCCATATGTCTATAAGATGGATGACTAAGGAAGAATTTGCGTTCAGCCGCCAAGGCTTGATGAATATCCTTACGTCCCTCAATATCTTTTTGTGAGCGATTCACCACACCAATGTAGCCGCGTCGCAGTGGCAATAATTTATTTTCTAAAATATCACGCGCATCTGTGCCTTCGTCCATAAGATCGAGTTTAGTGATCACACCAATTGTGCGCACACCCTGTGGATCGACCTCTTTGGCCAATTTCAATGCATCCGAATTGGCTAAATCTGTATTAGCTGGCGTTACAGCCAAAATGAGACAAGTTTCCTTGCGTATAAATTGAAAGATCATTCCTTTAATTTGTTGTTCAATATCTGCGGGCTGATCGCCGATCGCTACCTTGGTTAGACCAGGCAAATCGATGAGTGTCAGATTGAGTACGTGTGGTGAGTAGACACGCAAATTGATTGGTATATTAGATATGCCCTTATTACTGCCAGTTACACGATCCGTTTCATCCTCGATCTCTTTACGGATCTCATCGAAACTGGTGAATTTCTTACCCTTACAATGCAGAAATTCACCATGTTCTGTGCGGGTAAAGTATAAGTAGGTTTTGAGTGATAATCAAAACAAAATAATATATCCCTAACTTACCGGTAACGCCGTTAATCAACTGTAAGATCAATGGACGACGTGTTACAATGCCTGAACCACGAGGCAAAAAATCTCTGCAAAGGAAAAAAATAATCAATTTAGTCTTCATAAAATCGTACTAAATAAGCGAAAAACATTTTTAAGAAACTTTTTTTTCGTATTTCAATTATTATTTAACAGAGAACTTTAATTTCAATTGAGTAATGAAATATATTTATCGAAAATATTTTCCGCTGAAAAGCTGTATTCGCAATTAGTGCCAGCACGATACGTTCGTTTTCTTTATTAACGCAAACATACACATACATGCACAGCTTGCGATTGTGGGTGTCGCTATGACGCATCGAATCATTAAAAGTCCAGCGCATGCAACAGACTAATTAGAGAAACAAAGTTTAAGCGGCGTGTGAAATGATTTATCAGTCGCTTGAGGAGCTGTTGCTGTGCACCAGCAGCGTTGGTTTAAAAACATAACATCATCAACAAATTAGACAGCTGACAGCTAACTGATATATACTCCTGTAATTGTATAAATGCCCATCAGCTGTGTACATTTACTGCTATTCAGCCTTTACTTCAAAGTCTAACTGGTCGCTATACAATGACTTATAGGTTTTAAACACATTTCCCGTTCGCTTAACGGCTTTTCTTTTTGTTTACAGTGCAAAAACTAAACTTGTAATCCATCTGACTTTCGAGTTTAAAGTTCAATACACCACAAATGCTTACTTTCTTCGCGCGACTAGTATATTCTTGGATTATATGTACATGTGAAGTTAATTAACGAAAATTTAAGAAATTCTCCGCGGACATACCCTCGGGTTTCAGTGATCTTTGACATGTAGTAAATTTCACTTCAAATTTGGCAATATTTGTTTTTTCTTTACGCTTAATTATGTACGCGGTAAGCCGGATAAAAATGTTTTGTTTTTGCAGTTGTTGTATAAACAATGGCAATAGTCTTTAGCGTAGGTAGGTAATATTTCTCAGCAGCATTCTTAAAAAAGCAATTGGACTTCTGCATATCTGCAGAGAACTTCAGACATAAGCTTAGTTTCTGGACTTAGTTCTTGGCCTGGCGGTAATCAGAGCTTCTTTTAAGTCAAACAGCTATTCTCTAACTAAAGCAATATGATTTTAACAAAAATTATATTCGACGCCACTGCTGGAGGAACAACGAATTGGCAGTCAATACAAGGGACGTCAGTCTCGGTAAGTGCACCGGCCCT
The DNA here is from genome assembly GCF_023373825.1 of Bactrocera dorsalis. Taxonomy (NCBI): domain Eukaryota; kingdom Metazoa; phylum Arthropoda; class Insecta; order Diptera; family Tephritidae; genus Bactrocera; species Bactrocera dorsalis. The sequence continues at coordinate 4,860,626 of NC_064306.1, forward strand.
GTGTAATGGCATAACGTTTAAACTTGCAGAACCTAAACTTAAAAGGTTCGAACTATTCAAATGTGAGTAGAGTTAAGGTAGACCCAAAGTCGACAGAACGTCATTCCCTTCAAAAGATATTGGACAGACACTTCTGTAAAACGAGGAGACAGACAACCTTTTTTGCCGTTAAATGACAACTTTTGCGCTTTTCTAGACCTGAGTTTTTTCTAAAAGCGTTTCTCTACTTTTAATTATCGAGGGAAATATTCGGAAACGGGGTAACAGACGGTATATGTATATGTATATGTAAAGATACTCTGGAATTCAAATAATAGTAACGGATGGAGCTTTTTATGAGACCAAAGTGAAAAACATAGAAAGCGAAGTGTTGTTGTTTTTCTGCCGATTCGACAATTCTTGGGCGGATAAAAATCAGGGTCCGTTCCGGCTATGTAGACCCCACTGTCGTGAAATTGACGGAGAATGCTTGTCGACTTTTTACTTAAGCTGAATCCCTTCCCACAGTTGGTTCAACGTAACCGGAACGGATCCGGATTTTCTTCGAATAAGGACTTTGATAGTCTCGACTCATTCCCAAAATATATGTGAGGAATGTTAGCTGCTGCTACAGCAACAACAACAGAGTTCGTTAGAAGTCCGTTCCCACCACAGCCCCTCAATCAATTTGACGTTACCTGAACGGTATCGGAAACGTTTCATGTCGCTGCAAGGAATTACTTAATTTACCCCGAAGTTTGTGTCACCCAAAATAAAGAGTCGGTAATCCTATGAAATAATCGACGTTGCGAGCCGATCGGACCATTATAGCATACAGACTGATCGATCAAAAAAAACTTCTTGTGTATAAGATTTTTTTAGGATGATATCTTCACGAAATTTAGTATGGATTAGTATACCAAAATAACGATATTTTTATACCCTATTATGCTAGCCGTACATGCCATTATTTTTATTAAAATCAATTAATTTCATTTAGATAAGTCGATTTGATCTCAAAACTTTAATACTATTGAATTTTATGGGATTTTTTCATGCTAACTGCCTTATAACTACTATCTAACCTACTTCGTTTTATTTATAACTTTTTTTCAGTCGCTCTTCAACTAATCTGACATAAGTCCACTAATTTGTCACATATACTCGATAAAATGTTTGTACAAGCAGTGTTCAAAGTGTCATTTTTGTTGCTAGTTTGTTGACGGCTGGCGTCCCCTTTTGTATTTATGGCCATAGAAGGTGTATTGGCTTTACACACTAATTGACGTCGCATTGCATAATGGAAGTGTATGAAAGTATGTCTGTATGTATATATAAAAATCAAAACTATGCAAACATTGATACATAGTAAACAGCCATATCAAATTATTTATACACAAACATGTACAAAAACATTGTAACACAAGTATACCATACATATTTATATGGCAAGGTATGTACGTAACAAAAAAGTAATAAGAATCATATACATACATAGATAAGAAATAGCAATAGCAGAAAGTGATCCGAGATAAAGTACGAGTACATTGGGTCGACAAATCGACAGCAATTTTTTTGCACAGGTGTCATCGATTATGGTGCATAAGTTTATAGTACATAAGCAAGGTTAGCGACAGCAGGAAATTACGTTGGGCTCACCATAACAGCTGCCAAGCTGAGTTTGTGCCCCTTTTCCTTTCACCACTGCCAATATCAAATGACCAGAGCAATATGTTAAGAACAGGAAAGGAACATAGAACAAAAGGAATAATGAATTATACTGCAGGTGTTGCAAGCGAAATCAATTAAGATCGACGTCAATCGAAACTGAATCAAATTATTAAATAATAAATTAAGAGTTCCCGAGTGAATAGGAGACCTCAGCCGGTGTGTTTGAAACAGAAAGCTGGTAAAATTTAAAATTACGTAGGCACTTTAATTCGGATGTGAAAAATATTTATTTTTAAACAGGATCGGAATATCTGACTCTTGACCCGTTAATGTGATCTGAAATGACGGGCCTCTAGCTTTCGACTCTACATAAGAAAGTATTTTTAAGGGCTTGCTGCGAAGCAATTTGGAAAGCTTCTGGGCGCCAGCTCTATATAAAAAAGTGTTGGAAAGGCTGAATCGATGTTATGTGAAATTGCCGCGCTACTAGCCGCCGGCTCTATATAAGAAATGCTGTTGGGATGGCCAGCTAGAAGCCATGTGAATTAACAGAGTTTATGTTAAGTGAAGTGTTGATGCCATGTTATGCAAATTGCCGCGCTACTAGCCGCCGGCTCTATATAAGAAATGCTGTTGGGATGGCCAGCTAGAAGCCATGTGAATTAACAGAGTTTATGTTAAGTGAAGTGTTGATGCCATGTTATGCAAATTGCCGCGCTACTAGCCGCCGGCTCTATATAAGAAATGCTGTTGGGATGGCCAGCTAGAAGCCATGTGAATTAACAGAATTAATGTTAAGTGAAATGTTGATGCCATGTTATGCAAATTGCCGCGCTACTAGCCGCCGGCTCTATATAAGAAATGCTGTTGGGATGGCCAGCTAGAAGCCATGTGAATTAACAGAGTTAATGTTAAGTGAAGTGTTGATGCCATGTTATACAAATTGCCGCGCTTCTGGCTGCCGGCTCTATATAAGAAATGCTGTTGGGATGGCTAGCTGGAAGCCATGTGAATTAACAGAGTTGATGTTAAGTGAAGTGTTGATGCCATGTTATGCAAATTGCGGCGCTACTAGCCGCCGGCTCTATATAAGAAATGCTGTTGGGATGGCCAGCTAGAAGCCATGTGAATTAACAGAGTTAATGTTAAGTGAAATGTTGATGCCATGTTATGCAAATTGCCGCGCTACTAGCACCGGCTCTATATAAGAAATGCTGTTGAGATGGCTGGCTGGAAGCCATGTGAATTAACAGAGTTGATGTTAAGTGAAGTGTTGATGCCATGTTATGCAAATTGCCGCGCTAATAGCGGCCGGCTCTATATAAGAAATGCTGTCGGGACGGCCAGCTAGAAGCCATGTGAATTAACAGAGTTAATGTTAAGTGAAATGTTGATGCCATGTTATGCAAATTGCCGCGCTACTAGCACCGGCTCTATATAAGAAATGCTGTTGAGATGGCTGGCTGGAAGCCATGTGAATTAACAGAGTTAATGTTAAGTGAAATGTTGATGCCATGTTATACAAATTGCCGCGCTTCTGGCTGCCGGCTCTATATAAGAAATGCTGTTGGGATGGCTAGCTAGAAGCCATGTGAATTAACAGAGTTTATGTTAAGTGAAGTGTTGATGCCATGTTATGCAAATTGCCGCGCTACTAGCCGCCGGCTCTATATAAGAAATGCTGTTGGGATGGCCAGCTAGAAGCCATGTGAATTAACAGAGTTTATGTTAAGTGAAGTGTTGATGCCATGTTATACAAATTGCCGCGCTTCTGGCTGCCGGCTCTATATAAGAAATGCTGTTGAGATGGCTAGCTAGAAGCCATGTGAATTAACAGAGTTTATGTTAAGTGAAGTGTTGATGCCATGTTATGCAAATTGCCGCGCTACTAGCCGCCGGCTCTATATAAGAAATGCTGTTGGGATGGCCAGCTAGAAGCCATGTGAATTAACAGAGTTAATGTTAAGTGAAGTGTTGATGCCATGTTATACAAATTGCCGCGCTTCTGGCTGCCGGCTCTATATTAGGAATGCTGTTGGGATGGCTGGCTGGAAGCCATGTGAATTAACAGAGTTAATGTTAAGTGAAATGTTGATGCCATGTTATACAAATTGCCGCGCTTCTGGCTGCCGGCTCTATATAAGAAATGCTGTTGAGATGGCTAGCTAGAAGCCATGTGAATTAACAGAGTTTATGTTAACTGAAGTGTTAATGCCATGTTATGCAAATTGCTGTTGGGATGGCTAGCTGGAAGCCATGTGAATTAACAGAGTTGATGTTAAGTGAAGTGTTGATACCATGTTATGCAAATTGCCGCGCTTCTGGGAGCAGGCTCTATATAAGAAATGCTGTTGTGGTGGCTAGGTGGAAGCCATCTGACTTGAGTGAGTTGGTGTGAAGTGAAGTTATGATGTCATACAATATAAAGTGTCGCGCTTCTAGCAGCTGACTCTATATAAGAAATGCTGTTGAGATGGCTGGCTGGAAGCCATGTGAATTAACAGAGTTGATGTTAAGTGAAGTGTTGATGCCATGTTTTTCTACTTGTTTTCTAATGCTAAAGGATGGAAGATCGTCCACAACTAGCACAGTTTAATTTAAATGAATCATTTTGTTGGGTGAATACAAAAACACTTGAGTTCAATTACTTTGCGATATTTTTGATTTCCTCTTATCGGGTGCAAAAAAGATTTTAAGTAAGTGAAGCATACTTAAACATTTTTTTTCAATATTTCCTTAGGCATCTTATCAGCATAAAAAATTTGATAAACAAAAATAGAAAGCGATCTCGCTTGTTGGCTTATTTTTTATGCAAATTTGCTTTACGTTTTTTAATTTTTAAAAATGTCCAAATTAAATATTATACCAAAAAAAAGTGCATGTAATTTTTACCTTTCATCGAGTTTACCTTTCGTCGAGTCAACAAAACAATTTAAATTCTTTTATGCTATCATTAATTACTAGGGAGTTGACAATTACTGATAAAACATTATATTTGGCTTTATTAAATATGTATGTATATGTATACCCCTAAAATATTTTACCGTTATGAGTCATACGCGCAATCGCAAACTTCAGCAAGTGTACTTCTGAGCATTGAACTCATTGAAAATTGCGTTATTGCCAAAAAAGGACATAATTGATAATGACTTGTGGAAAATACTTTAACATCTATGCTCTCTACGGAATGCGCTAAAAGTTGACTCACCGCTTTATAAGCCATTTTGGTTAAGTACCACAAGTATTTCATTTGCTAATCATATAATTTTCCTCACTGATAGAAAAAATCACAAAAAAATCCCCCGTTTATCACCCAAAACAAGTTTTTAGTTTGTGTTTGTCTATTTTTCTCCGAATTTAATTTATATGTATGATGTAGGGCTGTATGTCGCTCTAATAAATATATTTCCTTTCAACTTGTTTCTTATTCTCTCCTCTAACTTTTGGCTTCATTAGCTTTCTTTATGCTTGGTTTTAGGTTTTAGTTCAACTTTTTTATTTTTCCTTTCTGTTATTTTCATCTGTCTGTCTGACATTTTTATTACTAACGGTTGTTTTTGTGATAATTTCACTCAGAGACATGTTTTCGATGTCAGAACCTAAGTGACCTCTAAGGTTCTATTTTCTCTACCGTCACTAACGTGTGTGTAATACATTAAATATTTTCTATTTATACAAGTATGTATATTTATCTTCGGTCGACGAACTTGAGCAAACGTCAGTATAGTTTTGTTTATTACAGGGTCTGGTATATTAAATAAATTCTAACTATTATACCAGCGCTGGCGGTCTTCTTTGCGAATGGGATGTACTTCGATTTATCAAGACCCTTATGGAAACCGATGATCAATCGGGCGAATATCGTGGCAAAGTTGAGCCGAAACCGAAAAAACACATCAAATCGGATTCTTCGATTATCGAGGCGTGGTGCACTTCGAATTCCTTAGGACCGGCCAAACTATCATCAAAGAAAACTATTTGATGGTTATGCGTCGTTTGCGCAAAGCTATCCGTAAAAAGAAGATGGAATTAGGGCCCGATAGCGCTTGGTTTTTGCACCACCATAACTAATGTACCGTCGCATAATGAATTGATTCTTCATGAGTTTTTCGCCGAATTTTCAACCAATATCGTGCACACCAACCGGTTTAGCTCCGTGTGACTTCTGGCTATTCAACAAACTCTCCGGAGAAACCGTTTTGAGTCAATTGAAGACATTAAACATTCATTCTTGTTCTAATTTAAATTTCTTTTAGTTGTGAGAAGAGGAGTTCTTAAACAGCTGAAACGTTGGACCAGTACTTTCAGCAAATTGGTAGAGTTGGTACCCAAATTAACGATTTTATAATTTTATAAATCGAAAAATAGTATGGCAAAACCTCACGTTCGGGTTCAATCTACAAATAATCATTTTCATGATCATTATTTCATATACCTTAAACGAGTCTTTTCTCTATCAGTCTGGCGTAGAAAAACATATTGAAGATGCGAGCTAAACATTACTCCATTACCCACAAGCGGTACACTAAAACTTAACACGTTTTAGGAATAGTTAAATCACATCATTCAAATGACTCACGCGCGTAACGAATGTTAAGGTAATGTAAAATCGACAGAGGTTAGTTGCGGACGAACAAAAAAGGCAAAAAAAACCGGTCAAACTGTCAAAAGAGACACCGTTGCCGCGTAAAACAATATAAAAAGGGTAAAAAGAACAAAACTAGTAATTATATTGGCTGACTCTTTATACATACAAAAACGTTGCAAGCAGCGCTCATTGTTTCCAGTGTAGACCGTTTTTTTTAATAACTTCAGCCGGCAGCAAATATCTTGCTTTGTGTAAGCTTTTGGAAACCTCCATGTTTGGCGAGAAGAACGTTGATAAACATGTGAGAAGACATGACCGTAGCCCCAAGAAAATGGAAATTTAAATAATAAATGTTGGAAACAACTGCGAATACACGAATACAAATCAACAATATGCGATCATCAGCGATCACGTACGGCAATCAAAGAGCAGTTGAAACTCACAAAAGAATGAGGGCCAATAATGATGAGAAGAAAGAAAGCATAATTCACGTAAAACATAAAATATTTAAAATAACGATTTGGAAGGTTATAAAATGTGAGATATTTTGAAAAAATGTGGATGGAGAGGTTTACAGGAGTCGAGAGTAGAAGACAAGCCGGCGGAATATGCAACGAATAGCGGATAATAGTTAAACACCTAACAAACTCTCGTTTTAAAGAAAGTCGGATCTACATAGCGGGAACGGACTCGGATTTTTATCAGACTAAGCACTGTCAATTCGGCAGCATTCCTGCAAATTACTTCGGAAATGTGTATGCCGCTACAACAACAACAAAGGCGACCACAAGAACCGAAATTTTAAATACCGAAAATTGAAATATTCTAACCTCTGCTGATGCGACTATTTTTAAGGAAAATCTATATTACACGTTATTAAAGAATAGGGTAGTTAATTTGAATGAGAATTAAATATGATTCGTTCGAAAATTTTTAATTCGAATATTTATTAAAAATGTAAAATATATAATGTGTTGGCAGATCTATGGAGTAGTAAGCAAAAATGTTATGCCCGTTTTTTATGTAGACTAAAACTTTTTAAATTAAAACTGTGAAATATTGAATGGGCTCGTCAGGTCGATAAAGTAGTAGCAATTACTTTAAGCAATAAATTTTTTATGTAGAAAAAAATGTTGATACTATATTGAAAGATAGCAGTACTGCCGCATAACGGAAATTTAATGTTTTATGTATTTTTTTATTTAAATTTACTTATGTGTAGCAAGTAATAAACATTACTCATAGTCCAACCGCAGAGTAAATTTATGACATTTTATGGGTTTTGGGCTACCAACCTTAAAATATTTTCAGTTACAATAGATTTTGATGGGCACTTAAAGGCGCAAGAAAGACAGATGCAAAGCCTACAAAATGTGCATAATATTAGCCAGAGTTGACTGGATGTTTTATGTATAAAATTTTCCAAGTACAGCTACAACGCTGTTGCTCTCATCCAAGCATAAGTGAGTGTGCAAACACACAAAGTCTTGCATAATCTGTACAAATGAAAACAGCAATGCAGGAAAGAATACTTGTCAGCTTATAGGTGCAATATAAGGTGTATAACAATAAAAGTATGGAAAATATAGGAATGGAATATATTTGAATTTGTATGTTGAAATCCTAAGCAACCAAACCAAATAAAATGTGTATGTCAGTGATGACAAAACAATGTAAACAAAGTGAAAATATGGAAATCGCTAACAGAGAATGCCAAGTTGAAAGAAACTTAGTAACATAAATAGCAACAATAAAAGAAAATTGTTTTCAGCAATTGATAAAATCGCAAATGGCATTGAGGAAAAACTTTTAGCGCACCCAAGTGTGTATTAACTACTACGAACATGACACAATATTACTATACTATGCACAATATTACTACAAACCCCTCCATAGTTACAATAAATCGAAAGCAAGCGTTAACGTTAATGACCCAGATATTTGTATACTGCTTCTGCTTTATTTTACTTCATACACCAGCGCATTGACCATAAATTTTCGCTGCAAGCGCAAAACTGAAACCAAAAATGACCGTTGTTGGCTATAGTCTTGCACAAAGTCGACAGGCGGGCGGTCAAGTACTCGATTATTAATTATCTTAAAAAAATAAACGATGTGTGCCATAATTGCGGCAAAAAAGCAATGAAGCGAAAATATTTGGTGAACTTAAAGTGTGTTTTGAACAGACGCACTCAGAAGACCAAGCGCATCTAAATGCGAAGATGAAAAAATGTTAGAAGCTCACAATGCAGTCACCTGACGAAATCTTACTTTCTTCGAATTCCGTCTGTGCTGGAGGAAAATTCCCTTTCTTAATGATAGGATGGGGCCATGAGGAACACAGAAAAAACGTACATTTGACTTGAGACTTCTATATACGTCGTCAATTATGTATACAAGCCAAAGTGAATCGGATTTATATACGGCGATATCATTTACGCAAACACAATAGTTATTGAATTCTATTTTTCGTTTTTTCGCTAGACATAACAAGGGATAATGCCAGAAAAAGCTTAACAATAGCCTCTCATCATCTCAGAATTCAATGGTATACATATTTTTCTTTTTTCTCGGCTCTCGGCCCCATTTTCCTTAATATTTTGATGACTTCGTAAGTCAGAAATATCAAGTGATTTTTAACAAATTGGTTCAATATTTTGTTTACCTTGCCTAAGACAGAAACGAATACGAGTGAAAAGGGAAAAATGTCATTTATATAACAAAATTTCGGTCGAACAGTTTATTCGCTTTTAACTAAGAGGATGCCGAATGTTAGCTGTCAAGCATAATGAGTTAGGTATGCAATTAAGTCCTCCTCGCAGTGATTAAATAAGTAGGCTGCTTTAAATCCCAGCGGATTAGTAGAAAATGAATTTGAAAACAAGCCAAATGATAAGAACGTAAATAAAGCAGAACATGAAAAAAGAAAATTGTAGATAAAAAAAAAATGGGTGGGGAATATTATTTCAAGATAATAGTTTTACAAAGTGCGTTCCAAAGTAAACAGGACTTAAAAAAAACATATCAAATGGTTTTATCCTCAAAATCAATTTATTTTATTCAAAATAGTCTCCTTCTGCTACAATACAGCTTTTCGCACGGTCCAAAAGCATGCCGAACGAGTGCTTTAGCTCGTCGGCCGGTATGGCCGCCAGTATGCCGGTGCAAGCCGTTTGAATGGCCTCTACGTCTGCATAAAGCTTTCCTTTCATTGGCAAATGCATTTTTCCGAAAAGGAAGAAGTCGCACGGTGCCATATCAGGTGAATACGCGGAGTGGTTAATGGTTAAAACGTGATTTTTGGTCAAATAAATTTCTTTAATGATGTCCTTCGAATATTGGATTCTGAGCAATTTTTGGTGCGGAACAAACCGTGCACACACAAATATCATGAAATTCTCACTGGACAATCGATGAAGATAGAAGATTCTAACGCACCAGTCGACATATAGATGGCGCCACCAGGAGCCCCAGATTCCTGTTTACTTTGGAACGCACCTTGTATAAATGTTTGTTTCTAATTACATAATAATTCACATAGTTTAGAGTTGTTATACTAAAAAAAATACTTAAGATCCATCATCTAATAGGAGTAACAGAAATCGTTCCAAAACCAATTAAAATATTAAATACAAAATTTCTAGGTTTCGTTTTTTTATATCATGGTGGGTAGAACGTTATCATCAAACATAGTCTTCTCTTTGTTTAGGAAGTCCAACATTGTTTGATATTTATTTACAAATATCAGGTAACATTTTTTCGTTCGGCGAGCCTTCTACAAATCTTTTAATACCCGTTTTCGTTTTTTTATGTAAATACTCTGGCAGTTACATACTTAATTTCTCGTGTTTATATGTATAGTATGTTGCCTGTGCTCGTAACCTAATTGTCATGCAAACAAAATCGATAATATTGCAATTTATTACTCCCAAATTACATTTTCATTCGTTGCCTCGTACTTATTTGTTTTTGCAAACTTTATCGACTGAAGCGAGTCTGAAATTATACAACAGCATAAGATAAGAAAATAACAGTTCCTATAATAATGGAAAAATATGCCAAAAATTCTAAAATTCTGGGTGTTGCTTTTGATCTGTTAAATTTTAAAAATAATATAATAGAGAATATTATTAGAATTGAAAATAGTTTTATAGCACACAGTTGAAAATTAATATAAAAAAAAACAATGTCGACAAAAATTGAGCCGTTCAAACTTACAAAAAAACAAAAAAAGACGTTAAATTCACTTTCACCGAAGCTGATACTTCTAACAAATAAAAAAAATTCTATACAAAACCTTGCGAAATCTCAGATCGTTGTCTCTGAAAACATAAGTACATTGGAAGGGATAATTTTCGCTCGGTGACTAAGGATAGCCATAGTCCCCTTCAGTTGCAAATTATCTTGTGATTTAAAACCGGAGGGGTTGGTTATTTAACAGTCTCATTTTAAAATATACCTTTTTATATCTCAGTCATTTATTTTTAGATTACTCACCCGTTAAGGGGTTTTTTGTTTTATTAAATAGTATAAGAGAATATGTTTAAAACATTCTCCCAAAATTCTAAATCGATCCTAGTAAAATTCTAACCGCCTAATTATAATATAATCTAACTATATCGCAGGTATAATGCGTTCTTTTTTTCAAAACTCCATTTTTGAAGTTAGTGGACACGATTTTACGAAAAGTTATGTACCGGTTTAGATCGAATTGTGTACACATCTTTAAAATAACATTATCTAATTATTGAACGAAGGATTTTTTGGTTACAACTTTTTTTTAAGCCAATAAATGGCGAACCAATGAATTTTATCAACCAATTAGATAGATAATTATAGATTAATTATTGATTAGATAAAATTTGAGATCTTTTCTCTAAATAGAAAAAGTAAAACAGAGACTTTGTTTGCTTTACATAATCAAACTTTACCTACATACACAAGTACATTTGCGCCAATAGATGGATGTTCATATGTAGCTTTCCATCGAAAGGTCAATGAAAACTTCACATAGTGGCAGCATTACACTTGATATTTACGCACGTAGCACCACAGGGAGGATAACACTGAAACATTAATACGAATAGGGATAGTGTGAAATAGCGAAAAAGCGTAGGAGTGCGATATTCAAAGTGCATATAAAATAAAATTGAAAAAAAAAAATAAATTCAATATAAAATACGAATCGCTCTCAATTGTGGATTTCATTGCATCGATTTAAGGTTCGCTCTTTGAAAGCGTGCTCCCAAGCGCTCTCTTTCTTGCTGCCATGACCTTTTTGGTCAGCTGATAGTGCGCATACGCTATGTGTAAACACCCCCTTAGTTTGTGATAATTTTTTTCTGTATTTGCAGTTTGTTTTTGTATTTTTTTTTTTTTGTTGGTCTCATTTAACCCTTTTCATAACATTGTTATTATATTAATCGTATATCTCTTCATTAATATTTAAAATTTTTGTTTGGGATTTAAAATACATATGTATATGATATGTGGAAATACTCCCTCTTTTACACACCATTTTTAATTTGGGTTCACAGTTTTACATATACTTGTTTCGTGTTGTTGTGGTTGTATTAGATGTTATTATCACTTTTTGATAATGTTTATGAATGCGGATGCAGAAACCAATTACTTACAGAACAATTGGTTAATGGAAACAAACTAGGCACCTAAGAATTTAAAAATAATACACGGTTAGCAGGAATTAGATTTCCAAATAAAAAACCAAATACTAAAGTTTAATTAGTATTTGCGTTCAGGAAAAATCATTAAATTTTAGTAAAAAATTATCTGTAAATACCAAAGAAAAGTTAAAACCGAAAACTTCTTTTACAGCAATGGAAACTAGAAACCAAGACTGTGGACACATTCACGACGATGAAATTTTTGCGTCTAAATAAAACACAAAAGACAGAGGCGTTGAAATATGTTAACGAAAAGTAAAAACTTTACAAAAATAAATAAATAAAATGAAACAAAAACATAAAGCAAAAAAGCAATTGGGGGAAAAAAACTGAAAGATACGCAAAATGAACGTATGCATATGTGTATGTATAGAACATTCTTTATATTTAAAAATTCATAGATTAAAACATACAAAAATTCTGTGTTAGTGATAAATAAAAAAGTACTGAAGTTGCATTTTTCCTTTACTCTTAGAAGTAATAAGTAGTAACTGATAAGCCTTGAAGTGTGTATAAATTGGTTACACAAAACTGGAAATAAAATGTAAAGACATTGATTTTTCCACATATTCAAACAATTCGCTTTCGTTTACTGTTTTGGCCACTCAGGCAGCAGCCAGGAGAATAAGCCGTAATAAAATCCGAAACACAAAAGCAAGACTGAACTAAATACGGTACAAAGTGGTCGAAGTAGGAGACAAACGTGCGTGCGAGTACATATATAAGTGTTTGCGCATGGCACCATCACGTCTTGCTTCCTGCTGCATAATAACCGCTACACAATGTACATTTTTCCTTTAAAAGTGATCCTACCAACCCACCAGTCAGACACAATCACCCAACTATCTTATGCCGCCCCACATGCGACCCATGGAGCACAGCCAAATTCATTGATTATTCAAATACAATATGTCATATCTTCATATAGTATATACGTTCATATACATAAGTAAGTTAATGTTATCTTTTGGTGTACACTTACTTGCCAACGAAATTCTCCAACACCGAACTCTTTCCGGCCGATTGACCGCCTACGACAGCGATCTGTGGCAAATCAAGCTGCATATGCACGCCCAATTGCGTGAATGCATCTTGTAGCTTATTAACGATTGGAATTAGTTGCTCCATTTTGCTGGTAGTTGTACTGCTTGGGCCTCTGCCCTTACTCGAAAAGTGGCTGCCTTACGGCCACTGATTACTGCGCGACTACGTTTGTGGGTTATTCGTTTGTTGTAACTGTTAATTTTTTTCTATCTTAATTCGTTTGTGTTATACCTATAAAAAATTACTTTACTATTAACATTATTACGATTTCGTTAATTTCAAGACATCACTTTGTGGTGTCCAGAAATTTTCGCATACACTGCACTAGCGATTACGATTTTATGTACTGCGCCCACTTTTTCTTAACCACTTTTTTTGTCTGATATCTACACTATTTGTCACCACGTACTTTATAAAACTTGAGTGCTATTTCAAGAATTTTTCGATAATTTTTCTATTAATTTGATTTTATTTCATTAGTTTGAAAAATTTTCAGCACTTTATGGAATTATTGGAGAAAAAATTGTACGTTCTTTCCTCACATCCACTTCTTTGGTATCTATCACGATTTTGATTCGCCCTCGACTGATTTCGATTTTTCGTTCCTTGCTTTCAATTGCTTTTACGTTACCATTCTTTTTCATCCGTTAATTCTACTTTTACAGCTGCTTCTTCTTGTTTTGACAATTTTAACGAAAGGTTGGCAAGGAGTAATTCAAGAGAAAGCAACACAAAGCAGATAAATAAATAAATGACACGAAGATACAAAACAAATAATTCCAATTGTCAAAAATCGTAAAAAAAAAATTAACGCAATAAAAAAGAAACACAATCCAACAAACAAGTGTCATAAATACACCAAACCAGATGTATTTTATTAGGAAAAGCGCTAGAAAATTGCAAAACTCGCAAGTTACGTACACGAGTAGAATTAAAGCGAATCCAGCTGTTAATTAGTATTTCACTGCTATCTGACGCTGATTCATAATGGCAGTTCGGCTATCGAACAATGCTTTTTCTACCTCAGCACACCGCAGTGTCTTTTCTAAAACTGCATTTTACTTTCTTTCTTTCAAAAAAGTTCATTTATTTTTACACACATACATACATACATATGATTATCAACCAATTTCACGGCCAATTCACACCATCACTATGTGCAAAAACTCTATGATCGTATTTATTAGTTACAATTTTTGTGACTCGTCATTTACCGTTTTCTATGTATTTTGCTTTGTTTATCTAATTGGAATGTATAAATTCAAAATGCTAGTACACGTCACGTCACTTTAACTTGTTTTATGCAAAATGCTTCTGCATTTAAAACGTATTTTTTTCTCTACAATTACTGTGAAATTACTAAATCGTTTATACAGAAAATTTTTAGAAACACCAACGGTGGTGCAGAAAATTAGCAACTAAGCTAACCTGAAAAAAGAATGCTACCACTGAGGGGCTTATAAATTTTATGGCTTTACCAATCAGTTTCAAAAAAAATTAATTAGACAGTTTTATTGTAATCAGTTTTTTTTTGTAAAAATTTGTGTTCATCATAACTTTATAAACAATATAAAATTTATGTATTATATTTACTTTTACAAAATCTCTTTTTTACATATTCATTAATTACATTTGTCTGAATTTTGCAACACACTTTTAAATATATTATAATTTCTTAATATATTAAAAGTTCTATGGCCCATTATAGAGCAATTCTTGTAATGTTCAATAATTTATAAACGTATACCCACGGGTAATAGATCATCGCATATTTATAACTGAATGTATCTAATAAATATTTTTATGAAAATTAAAAAAAAAAAATACCCTAATATATAACTACGATATTTATTTCTAAAGCGATTGCAGCAAAACATATGTAAATACCATATAATTATAATTATTTTAAATTAATTTTATTTATTTCACTAATTTTGACAACTAAATGAGAATGAAATGCAACTCTTATGTGTAGTAATAGCGCAAGTTACTGTGCAGTGGCGAAGAGGCGGAAGTATCCTCTAAATGTCAACTAGCTGACAGAGTTCTTTTCGTTCTAAAGTTTTTAAACGAAAGTTGTATTTTCTTGTGCTGTACACGTTTCGTGTCGAAAAAAAGGACTTAAAAGTAAGTTTATAGCAAAAAAATTAGAGCTAACGCGAACACAACTAACAGTGCATAATATTTATATGTTATTGTTTTACATATGTGCAAGATGTTCATGATTTTATAAGATAAAAATGTTGCATTTCCTTCAAAGTTGAACAGCAATTGTTGATATGTAGCTTATATGTTATTGTGTGCGCGAAAACTTTTGCGTTATACGCAATTAGTTTCTCTTTGATGTGTTCTACTAAATTATTTGTTGATATTCGCTTATAGAATGCGTTACGTGGCTGCATACTTGTTGGCTGTTCTTGGCGGTTCCGAAAACCCCAAAAATGCCGATATCGAGAAGATCCTCAGCTCGGTCGGTATTGAAGTTGACTCCGAACGCCTCACCAAGGTCGTCAAGGAATTAAACGGCAAGTCCGTTGAAGAATTGATTGCCCAGGGTCGCGAGAAACTCTCGTCCATGCCTGCTGGTGGTGCCGCTGCTGCTGCAGCTGCTCCAGCTGGTGGTGCTGCTGATGCTGGTGGCGACAAGAAGGAAGCCAAGAAAGAGGAGAAGAAGGAAGAATCTGAGTCCGAGGACGACGATATGGGCTTCGGTCTCTTCGAATAAGCTATTCATTTTTAACGGGGTCCACTGGCAATCGCTAGTACAACAAAAAAACGTGCAAAAACTTCAGGGTGAGTCAGTGTTAAATTTTTACTATTATTTCGGCATCACTGTGATGAATTAAACTTCACCATCTTTCGACTGAGAACAAACGTTGATGTCACATAAGTTTTCACTGATTAAATAAACAACAAAATATTTTATATATGCATTAATGCGTACATAATTGCTAATTGGGATTTTTTCTCTTACAGGTTACTGCTCAAGCTTCGGTCAACAACGTCAGCATGGGAGGGTTTAAAATGAATGTAGATTTCCTTGCAGAAAGTACAATTGTGTTTTTTGTAAGGATAATTACAAACTGACAACCTATACAACATAGTTGAATTTTATTTCCATGAAATAAAAGAAAGTAAAGTTTTACACGTTTAAATTACAGCTTTTATTTAAAATGATAGGTGATAGGGTCATTAAGAGAAATGTTGGTTGGAGAAGTTGGTTTTATATTGTATAGGGAGATGTGAACGTGAGGGATTTTGAAAAATTAAATTTCAAGCACATTATATAGATATATGTCAACAAACAAATCGTTGGAAAAGGAAATCTGGATCAATACCGCTTGTTTCAAACATATGGCTATTCACTGGAGCAACAAAACAAATAGCTATTTTTTTCGGTGAGTAAAAAAGAGCATTACGTATATTCATGCATATGCTTAAAAAATGTGAATTTGATAAACAATTACATTTTTTAACTTTATGATGAATAAAACTTTCACCATCTTTCGACTGAGAATAAACGTTGATGTTGCATAAGTTTTTAACTGATTAAAATAAAATAATAAAAAATCTTCAGTATTTACCTATAATATATACTAATATATTTTTTTTTGTTTATTTCAGGAAAGCGTGTCGGTCAGCTACTCAACGAGGTCAATACGATCAACATACCGTTTTACTATTTCTTTTCAGCTTTGAGGTTTAATTTTTAAAATATAAATAAATGAATTGAAAGAATTTTAAACTAAAATAACAAATTTATTTTATTAAACGACATGAATTAGTTATTGCATTTACTAACTTGTTTCAGTTTGCACAATTTCTATTTCTCATTTGGATTACGTTTATCGTCTTGATCTTCAAATAAATAATCTTCGGACTCCAATAGCCTTCGTTGCGCAGGTGTGAGCACAGTGGCAGCAGCTGCTTCCAAAGCAGCTTGTTCAGCACTCTCATCTACCCACTCAGATGCACGATCGTGTCTTTTACGCTCTGGCGTACTTTTACGTTCACGTCTTTTGGCCAGAAACTTTTCAAAGCTTGTTGAATTTTCTGCCGCTCGAGTAAGTTGTTGTTGAATTTGCTCTAGCGATTCCGCAGCATTACCTGCTTCGTTAGAACTAACAAGGGTAGTATCTTTTCGTGTATGCTGTTCCCAAGCATGTTGCGATTTACGCATTTTTGTCAATATTTTGGACATGATATGTTGATGATCTAGGCCAAGTACATCATGTCGCATTTCAGGAAATTCTTCTTCGTTTTCACACTTGTTCTCATTTGCTACGGGTATGTCATTTTTGCCATAAAATTCACGTTGCATTAGATTAGCCACCAAATTGTGTTGGACATGTTCACCTACAGCTTCTGTACTTCCTTCAGCTGTTTCTTCTTGAGGGCCAAAATCAATTGTACGTAACAACCCTTCTACTTGTGCGATATTGGACAATTTTTTCTCACGAGCAAATTTAATGCGTGGAACTTCACTCATTAACATTAATTGTGACAATTCATGGCGTAAACGCCCACTACAACGTTGCAATTCCAATTCGAGTTGTGCATCTGCTAACGGCTCACCACCAGCTAACCAATACACGTTAATGTATGCAAAATCTGGTGAGATCTTTACGCGTGTCACTTGTAAACCACGTCCTAATATAGACTCTGAGGCTTCTCCAGTTGCCAAGAGATCGGTTATATGTTTCATAAACAATTTATTCAATACCACCATGCGACGTGTTGTATTTTTGCCACCGCCACTACCAGTGGATTTGGTTATATGCGCACTGTTAAACATCTCAGCGTTACGTTGTCTAGTTGAATTCGAAGTATTTACGTCATTACTGGGATACCAACGTTTTTTGCTTCCTGATATACGATGACCAACAAGTTTACTTATAATCTTACTCTGAAACTTGATGTTATCAGCCTTTGCATAGGAAACACCTCCACAAGCGGTTGAAATATGGGCACATCCCTTCGAACTCCATTCTATATGAATTAAGTGCTGATTGCAGCGGTGCACATTTCGTAACATTGCAGCCTAGTTACCAGCAATATCTTTTATTATATATTTAAGAAAATCTGTTGTAAATTAATTTTCTAGCGTATTGCTACAAGGCAGTGTAACAAACACACCAGCTGTTTATTTGTTTACAATTTTAAGGGTGGAAAAATAGTTAACAGGGTGCCGTGTTGCAATTAATATATATTTTGTTTTGTTAAATTTTGTATTCACATTTCCGTATAACTTTTTTTGATTTTTTAATTTAAAAACTTATTATATATCTTAAAAATAATATTTTTATATTTCTTATAAAAAAAAAATTATTTTCATACTTACGTTCATAAATATTGAATTTATTGCGAAATTTCATCAAACGTGTTCATTATTGCATTTCATTTTATTATACACATTATTTTGTTTACACTTCTAAATATTAAAATATCTCACATTTGTAAGTATTTTACAATATTTTTCAATAGCGTATTTATTTATAAATAAATTGCAGCATTTATATACACATTTATATTTTATTAAATTTCATGCTATAGTAAGATTGCTACTACAGCTTTTCAGAATGCACTTATTTAAAAAAGATTATATCCTTACAGCTATTTAACACACTCTACCATGCCTACATGTTTATATGTATAGATGTATATTATATATTTTTATCAATAACGATTTCTTTACAATTCTTACTTTTAATAATAAATGAAACAAAATAATTGCTAATTATGATTTAGCTAAATCTCAAATTAGAAAAAAACTCCACTTACTCCTCTTAATAGCGTCAAATTTCGAAAAATATCATATTTCTTTAACATTTCCAACTTGTTTACTTTTGTTAATACTGGTGTTTGAGTATAACAACTAAAAATGTCTTTATTTACTTTTTCAATATTTATTTTTATCTTACAGGAATTGTTTGTAGATTTTCCAACAAGGTCGGTGATCAAACGTCATTTTATTTTATTAAACTTTATAAACCCATCTTTTAGGTAATTTTATTTAATATAAATTATTATTTTTTGGTTATAAGAAAAACAAATATTAAAGAGGTATTATGTAACTTTCAAGGTATGTCCATATTTAATTTTTTTTGCATACTTTTAGGCTATTTCACAATAGAATTGAAATGTAAAATTTTTCCAACATAAATCTGATTGACTTAACAGATATGTTTATAAAACATAAACTAAATACTATGTATTAAAGCATTTCTGATGACTAAGAAGTTTTTAATTCATTTATTGCAATTTACTGCAGGTATATAAAAAATCAGTTCGGTTTTAACAGTTATATGGCAATATGTGTTATAAATATTTATTTTCCCGAAAAAAATAAACTTCTTTAACTATTGTATTAAGAATAAAAATTTTGCTTTGATTTTTCAAAATTTTTTAGGTTTTTTCAACTAAATCTAAAATTTCACACTTAATACGTAATCTTATTTCTAATACTGAACCACGGTTTCTTTCGTTCACGTAGTTTATTGGAAAATAATACTATTTATTATTTGGAGTATTTAAAACTTACTGATAATGATTGTTAGTTTATATAAAAATATACAAAAAGCACATGAAAGTTGCATGTGTTTAAAATCGTATTAAGCAAAGCAAAATATTGAAAATTTCAGAACATCGTAGCTTACGAAAAAGATTTTTTAGTTTTAATATTCTTCGAAATTACTATCAAATGCTCTCCATAATCATTGCAACCCGATTTATCAACTGGTTTTTGGTTTTCATTCAAAACAATAACAATTTAAGATTTTTTTGAGGTTTTATGAATTGATGCTTCGATCAATTTTCGCATAAACCGATTTGATTCCTTTATTTTTTTTTTTTTTCATTGTAATTTTTTTTAATGTTTTATATAATAAACTGAATTGGTTTGTTCACTTTTTTACATTGCAAATTATTTTTTGTTTTTCTATTTTTAACTGTGCTCTGCATTGTGTACTTTGTGTAGAGATTTTTGCGCAGATCTTTTTACTTATCTAATATATATATAATATATGTTATATACATCTGTTTTTGTAAATATAAGTGTCATACTTAATATAGGAAACCCATGGAACCGAAGCATATGATAGCTATCTGTTATGAAGCGTACATGTGCTAGTGGAAGCAAATGGATTTGATAAATATTTTTTAATTAAAAAGGTCTAATTTTGAAAATAAATAAACAAATTCAAAAAACATAATAAAGTATAGTAAATATAATTTTTATTTTTTCATTGTGTTTATTTTTTGCTAAAAATGTTTAGTAAAAAATAACAGAAATTTCAAAAAAATTTAAACATTTTATTTTTATTTTTTCATACATTCTTTTGGTTGTCCTAAATAACAAAAATAGTGTTTTTTAGCAAAAATTCCTCGAACAAATTTGGATGTCATAAATGAAATTTTACGTAAATTTTTTATAACAAATTAATATACGAATTTTTTTAGCACTAACACATCGAACGCTTCGTCAACAGTAATTTAGTTGAAGCTTAAAACTATTAACTTAATTCTATAGTCAGCTAGCTTTAAGTCGTACTAAATTAAAAATGCAATCATTTTATCGTTTGTGCATTAAAATTATAAACTTACTGCTAAATATAAATATTTACAGCACAAAAACATTTTTTTAAATGTATATTAAAAAAAAAAATACACAAAAAAGTTTAATAAATAACGCAAAAAAAAAATTGTTGTTTTTTGTAAAACCAAATTAATAGAAAAATAACTAAGCGATTAAAAAATTAATTGCATTGGATCATACAGTTTTATTAGTATAAAATGCATATTTGGCATTTTTTTTAAATAGAAAATGTTTTGAATGTATGTATGTATACTTTGTTGATCAGCCTATGACTCAAAAGCTTCACGTAAAATCTGATACAGCTGCTTTGGAATTTTTTTAATGTAAATTCATTGAATAATAATGCAAGGTATTAAAAATAAAACTTTCTGAAACATTTTGCGCGCAGCACAACAAATACGAACATGTAAACAGTGTATGACATTTATGAAATTAAAAAAAAAATATAAATTGCATATATATACATATGTAGTATGTAGCTACCGCTAATCATGAATGTAGGAAATTAAAACAAACTTTGTACAACTTAACGTGCAAGAATGACTTAAGTAGAATTGAACATTAAGAATAATTAAATTTTAATTTATATAATATAATTACTTAAGTAAATTGGCGTTTGCGGTATATTTTCTTACACATACATACTTAGCTTAAGAGAGTATTTTTTGTGTTTTTTCACCGTACGGCGCTTAAGTGTATGTTAGTTGTAGTTGTAATCTCACTCGTAACCGTTGAGAGCTTTTGAACGCTTGCTGCTAAACTTTACAAGTTTAACATGTGTCGCGCGCTACTTATCTTCGTTGCTGCGTTTGAATTAAATGTGCGCCTTGCCGCCAACACTGGCGCCACTCACCAACTGATGAGCTGGAAAGCCACTCGGACTTTCGGCACGCTTCATTTGCGATAACGCTTGCGCCATAGTTGCTGCCGCCGTGGCCGTCATTATGCCGCCGCTACCGGTGGTCACGCTACTCACCGCTGATGAGGCGCCACGTCCGCGCTTACGACGTGGCAATATACCCTTGCGCGCCATGTAGAAGCGTATTGTCGAAACTGGTATGTTGAACATGTTGCTGACCGTTTGGAAGGTTTGTCCTTTTGAAACGCACTTTGCTGCTTGAGCCAGTGATGCCTCGGAGCGGCGCACACGTTTTAGAGAACCGGACATTTCGCCGGTATTAGCAGCACCGCTGTTCGCCTGCGCCGCCAGCATGTTGAGTAATGATGCATTGGCTGAGCTTTCGTGTTCAGTGTCCGCGCTGGCGCAGTAGCTGCTATCCTCATCGTGTGCGGCCACATAGTTGTGATCATCTTCTATGGTGGAGTCCAAATGCGCACCAGCGGCAGCGGTCGCTTGTGTCGCTTTCATATTATTGGCTGCTACTTTTTGCTGCATTCTATATTTATTTTGTTCTTCATAAGCCTGATTGGAATTGGAATCATCGCCGGAATCGTCATCTTCGCTGTTGGCATTCGAATTTGTCGTTGCGCTGGCGGCAGCCATGGCCGCTGCAGCATTGGCCACATGGGCTAATGTTGCTTGCGGCACACGTTGTTGTTGTTGCTGTTGTTGTTGTTGTGCTTGTAGCTGTAGGTGTTGCTGATGCACGAGCTGTTGCTGGTGTTCAAGGTGATTTTGTTGCATGGCGTTGTGCGCGAGGCTGCCGTTGCTTTGTTGTTGTAACAATTGTTGTTGCTGCAGCTGTTCCATTTGTTGTTCATGTTCCATATCCTGTTGCATAGGCTCCTTTTTAATCATAAATGTTGGTTGTTGCTGATACTTTTGCTGCTGCAGCTCTTGCGCCATCATAGCCGCTGACATTCCGCCACCAGCATGCAACTGCTGTAGTGCGCTTGCTGCTGTTGCTGTCGTTGTTGTCGTCGAATTAGTAGCGGTATCTGTGTCGGTCTCAATGCCATCCGCCTGTTGTTGTTGTGTCGCGGCAGCAGCTGCTGCAGCCGCTTTATTCGTAAGCGCTTTCAACTGATTCAAATTCAATGCGGCATCGGACCCATAAAGACCGCGAATGCGCAACTGTTCGGCACAGCGCAGTAGTTGCGGTAAACCGGCTTGTGTGACATTCACCTCACCTTTGTACATAAAGTCGACCAGCGCCTGGATCTCCCACAGCTTTATTTCACTGGGTAATATGATGACTGGATGTTTACAAGGATTCTCAGCCAAGATGCTATCAAAATAGGATGAACATGCTGCCAAGACGAGCCGATGACAATGCACTTGATGCCCCTCACATGCCAAGGTCACATCAACAAATCGCTGACCGGCCAACAGTTGAGGAAATGCGGCGCCGATACTACCCAAATGGCTGTTCCAGCGCACACAAAACTCCTGACGCTGAGACGCGTTCATTGTGGCGGTGCCGTTGGTAGGCAAACCGGGCGTTCAGAGTCAGGTACAGGCTTTCGTTAGCTCGAGGTGAAATAATTCTGTTGCCGTAAGAAATTGATGGTTCTAAGTAAAACTTCGTTATATATTAATATATCACTTTTTCAATTAGAAGTGCCGTGTTTTTGGCTGTAGGGAAGTCTAACGGAGTCTTACGGAAGCGCTAATATTTCTAAGCGTTGATGAAGAGTTACACTTTCAAAGTTTTTTTAGAGGATGGTGCAATACTAAAAAGAGAAATCACAAAGTTTATTTATAACATACATAAGTACTAATACATTTTCCCATAATTTAATACAAGCTATTTGCACAACTTTTATTAAAATTTCATTAAAAATCGCATAACAAGTAATACACAACCGACGGTTATCCTCTATGAGTTTAATATACTTTTGGTGATTTTATCCAAGCTCTGGAAAAATTACAAAAAATTTACTTAAACCACTGTAGATGCGAAATATTCTTGATCGGATCCTTTAAGCTCACAGTTCTTCTAAGCAACTGTTTCACGCATTTTTATGATTAATCTGGATTTTATAAGCGTAACATTTTATTTATGATTCTCAACCATTAATTAACATCATTAACTTTTAGTTAATAAATAAAAAATTATTTCGTATACCGAAAATATTGGAAAATTAAGTTGCTTTTTCAAGGATATTATATTTAACCAATCAAAACTATTTAAATTTTTTTTATTTATTATATTGCCAATTTTGATACAATTTGTTTTTTTTTTTTCACTTAAGTATGAGCATTTTTCTACAGCCGCCAAATATTGCTGTAACTTCACTTACTACACATGCATACGCATACACTTATGCACACTAAAATGCGAGCACATCAAGGACAAAGAAGCATCCAAAATTAATTACTGAAAATTCACTATATTTAACCCATACCATACAAACATATAGTACACCAACACAAAATTTGTGAATAAAATATTTAATAGACATATTTTTGTTGAAAACCAAACAACACACACCTTTTTGTATAAAAATGTCTTATTTTTCACATTCTTAAAACAGAAACTTTTTGCAGCAAATTTATTGAAAAATCCGTGCGCAAGTAGGAATTCCTTTTTTGCATTTAACAGAAAAGGCCAAAAGACAAAGAAATACTGAAATTGAAAAAGTAATAAAATAAAAGTAGCAGCAGCAACAAACAACTATATACAAGCAGAAGTTTAACAACAGTGACAGCGACGACTGCGGCAGCGTCGGTAGCAGCAACACTACACCGCACAGTGGCAACAGCAATTATAACAACAATGACAACTACAATTACTAAAGTGTAGCGCAAAATTTCGAACACTGTACTTTAGCATTTTTTCAACAGCAAAAACAACAAAAATAAAGTAATACTTTAAGGAAAAATAAAAAGGAAAGCAGGCAGGCAGGCAAACCGCCACAGCCTGCCTGTTAACCAGCTACCAACCAGAGAACAGGCGCGGCGCACACATGTGGCAGCATAGCCGAGACATTGCTGAGAGACAACACCAAAGAACATTAACAAATACAATTTTGTAAAAAAACATCAAGAAACAATATGCAGCAGGACTGACGCGACCGGGTATAACAAATTGATGAGTAAACCATAGAGCGTGGTGAGAGTGCACGCATACATACGTAAGTATTATGTTTAATGTTCCAAGGAGGAGAGCGCTTTGGAATGGGAAAATGTTTAATGGTGGTTAAACAACATTGCAGGCGTAGCGAAGACATAAATAAAACTACAATATGGCGCACAATGAAAAATAATAATTTTCTTCAAAGGTGTAGGCAAGCATAAGCTATTTAAAAATATATACAAAAACTATCTACTGGTAGCTGTACATGTGCATTTTGTGCAGCAGGAGTTAGCGTGACACAAAACGAAAGAGATAGCAAGTAAATTTGCCAGAGAAAAAATTAAAAATTTTTTTTTTGTTTTGCGTCTTGCGCTCGCGAAAAGCATTCAGAGAGAAGTTATAAAAAAGTCAATATAAAGATTGCAACAACCACAAAAAAGGGGACGCAAAGAGTCGCAGTGGCGGCACCAACTATAAAAATAATTATGTATTTTTGCGTAGCTACTTATGAAACTATATACTATGGCATATAAGTATTAATATGTATGGGAAGCAAGTCAAAGAAATCAATACAAGTTTTTAGAAAAATATAAAAGCAAGAAAGTTATACATACAGTGGTGGCCTTATAATTAGAAACGATATTCTATAATATAAAAAATCAAATCACTGTGTACTTTTTTTAAGATGCGCACTGTAAATTATAATCCCCGTTATTCGTAGTGTGGACTTTGAACGTTATTGTTAAATAAACACTTGACTATTTGCTGATTGGTTATTGAAAAAATTAAAATTATTTCCCGGGTTGTTTCTTGGCTGGCCACGTAATTAGAAACGCGCAGTTTTTCCTCTTTATTCTTGGATTTTTTTGAACTTTGCGATAAAGTGAGTGCGCAAAATATTAAGAAACGGTTACGATTTGCAAAGGAAATACTGAAGAAAAATCTCCAATACTGGAATAGAGTTCTTTGGAGTAACGAATCTAAGTTTAATTTAATCCAGTCCGATGGAAAATCGTATGTAAGACGCCCTCCCTCCCCCAGGTACACTGGAAAACAGTAAAACATGGTGGCGGATCTGTTATGGTTTGGGGAGTCTTTTCCTCTCATGGTGTTGGCCCAATCGTTCAAGGGATAATGGACCAACATCAATATAAAAACATTCTGGAGAATGTAATGGAACCATGTTCCTTTGAGAACATGCCAGTCCATTACATTTTCCACCACGATAAAGATCCTAAACACACGTCAAGGTTAGTGAAAAGCTGGCTTTCGGATAAAAATATGATGTGGATTGAAAACTTATGGGCAATTGTGAAACGAGATCTTAAGGACAAAAAACTGCGAAATAATGACGAGTTGTTTCAAAGTTGGAACAGCATATCAGTGCAAACATGCCAACAAATAATCCAAACCTAGACAATGTTGTTAAAAATAAGGGATATTCAACAAAATACTAAAAATTTAATCATTTTTTTCCAATTTTATATAAATATTTTTAAGTTCTTACTGTCGTATGACCAAACTGAATTTGGTGTTCTTTGTGTTTATCTCATTTTCTAAAAAATAGAATTAATGTTGTTGTTTTTTTTATGTTAATTCAAATAAAATGTGTTACTTTGTTGATTCTAATTTATAGTTTTAACGTGGCAATCTAAATTTATAAAATAAAATAAGAAAACTATATGCAACAAAGTCGTTTCTAATTATAAGACCACCACTGTATGTATAGTATGTCTAGTTGTGAACTGATAGAAAACTCTGCGACATTAACCTCAGCAAAAAATTTATCTATGTTAGAGCAGAAAAAAAATTATTCAAAAAGTAGATATGTAGATAACTACCCACACTCCGCCCACTCCTTACGTTCCAATTTTGACAACATCGCTGTTGAAATAACAGCTTTTCAAATATACAAAAAATGTTGGCGCAAAATTTATAAAGCAAAAAATTTAACTCGATATGTATGTATATGTAGATGTGAAAATGTACCTGCATACATATAAATGTTAACAAAACCAGAATGTCAAATACATATGTATGTATGCATGAGCATTCAAAAATATACAAACACACATTAAGGCTAAGAGCAAGAAAGGATGAGATATCTGGTGGATGAAATGTACCGAAACAGGAAACAAAAATAAAAGCAAAAAGAAATGGATTTTCAACAAAAATAAACAAATGCGATTACTCAGAGAGCGTAAAACCAAAAGTCAGGAGCAAGCACAAGAAAGAGAGGATTTATAAATAAACAAAACTTTTGATTGCCACAACGTTAATAGGGTGAGGCTAATATATAAAATAGAATGTAAAAATTAACATAATTTTTATATAATAATTTATAGACATATATTTTAATTTTTATTAAATAAAAATGATTCCAACAAATCGAAAGGGTGGGGATTATAAAATAGGATGTACAAATTTGTATTTAATGGAAGTAGTGTAAATTTTACAGATCTAAACCATTAAAACCATATAAAAATTTAATTAGTTATTGTAAGTTTTTTTCCTACATCCAAAATCCATTTTGTTCGACCCTATTGCACGGCGACTAACTTGGTAACCTTGTCAAGGATTTAAACAAAATATTGCAAACACTAATAGAAAGTAACGCGCTTGTATGTATACATATATACCATTGGAGGGATGATCTTAAGACACTAATAAAATAGATTTTAAAATATGTAAAATACTAATTTAGGCCTACAAGTGTGGCTCATTATTAGTTTTACCGAAATAAAAACGCGCCAATAAGTGGGTTGTGTGAGGAAAGCTATTTGCGCGCTTCGCAGTATAAAATCAAAGAACACACTATATAAAATAATGGCAAAAGAAAGGCGAAGGTGTGATGCAGGAAAGCCATGTATACGTAGTGCACCATTCACTTTTGCTATGTCACGCAGAGGGGAAGAAAATTTGTAAATACCAATGCGAAGACGATGAACAAAAAAACATGTTGCAAAAAACCAGCAACGAATGGATAAGTGAATAAATTAACGTATATACTATATGTATGTATGTATGTATATGTATGCTACTTTTAGGTAAGAAAGCCTTTGGCGGAATATGTATACAGTTAAATATCGCTTGCTGGGGAGTCAATGCTTCTTAACTTTACCAAAATCATGTCACATTGCTGACAAAACGCAATTGCAAACGAAGCACGAAGAGCATTTTGACGTTTCTAAAATTAGCAACAATATGGGAGGGTGGGTTTTATTTTTTAGTATAGTAGAATCCACCTTTTCCGTGTGTATAGAGAATTACCGTAATGTCCTCCGCAATGATAGGAACAAACAAAAATTATTAAGTGCCGGCTCGTCAACTTCAGCACATCCTGTCATTATATTAAAAAAAAAACTATTTTATTTTCGCTTATTTCTAATTTAATATACAATATATGTATATAAATTTTTATTTCTTCTTGCTTTGATTTTCATTAACAACTTATTGGTAAATTTGTCACAAAATGTTGCACATTATTATTTTTCCTGTTTAGAAGCACAAATCGCAGGCACACGCTTCGCTTTTGAAAAGTATATAGTAAAACTAGTAATAGCAATAACCACGAATAAGGTAAGGGACAGGAAAAAATTAAAAACAAGCTATGCACAATAAAAAATAGCACAGCAGCACAAGACAATGCCGTTAAAGAGGAGTTTATGTGGAAAAACATAGAAACTAAATACAATGAATACAGCGAAAACTAGCAAAGGAACTTATTCACTGTACCCGCTGCATGGAGATCAAAAAACAACCGAACGAACGAGTCGTAGCCAAGTGCAAGGCACGGCAGGAGGCGTGCATGTACATACATATGTATATAATTGCAAGTAAATCTGTGTGTAGCAAAAAATAGCAAAGACAGCAAGTTAAACCAGCTAAGCACAAAATTGAAACAATAATCGTAAGATAGGATAACGATACAAAAACTTCTTTTTAAATGGTATATGTACATAAATCCAAGATTTACTTCTCATACTTGCAGATATTAGTTATATACAATTATGTTCTCAAAAGTATATGTATGCACATGTAGCATTGCGTATAAAGTATTTTTGCTGTAACTATGCAGAAAGACAGTCTACTTCATTATGTTATAAACTATTTTCGCTTATTTTATAATTTTAAAACTCACCTTAATTCATCGATACATCCGCGTCCTTTTAATTGCCATTAATATTTGCATAATAAAACTCACGCGAATACATACACAGTTATTGTTGGCTAGTAAAATTAAATTAATTATTTTTACTGTAGCTATGTTATATACTTCTTTTACTAATTTATTGATTTTTCACATTCACTAAGACGATGCGACGCTCTTCACTTTGGCACACACTAAATACATTTAAATTTTTATTCACGAATTTATTGCGTCCCTCCGCCACTGTACACTTTATTTGCCTCTTTTTTTGCACAATTACAATTGTTTACATGCCTTGTTTGTTGGCTATTGTGACTCCGTGAGATTTGAGTTTGTCCGCACGCGCGGGTTCACTTGCATACACAGGGTAGTATTTAGTAGTACTTTTTTTGTTAAAATGTATACAAAACACAAACTAGTAAAATTGCATTATAATATACTGCTCTATAGCTTTGGAGAATCTGGCGTGGTGAAAGTGCTTGATTAAAATTATGTATTGAGAAATGTAAAATATTATGTCATTTAGTGTGTGGAAATGAAATTTAAATTAGAATATATGGAATATTTACAAATAACAGCTGCTTCACAGCACTTTGGTTATTGAAAAGCAGCCAACTTCCATGTGCATTATAAAGTCTTACACTGCGAAAACTCTATTTAAAATATATTTCGCAATTGCAGACAATATGAAAAAAAAAACACAAAAAATAGCTGAAATATTAACTATTGGTAGATAATTCAGTAAAATTAATTTTAGAAGGTATATACTTGTCTAAAAATTAATTATTTTTTAGTCGAATTTGATTTATGACAATCTACACATATTATAAATAGTAGAATCATTACTTAAAAAAAAATACTGCAATTTTGTGATTTTAATATTTTTTCTTGATTATTTAAAAATGCATGTTTTTTATTATTATATGTTATTTTATTATGATAAACCATAAATATTTTTTATGAAAAACATCTTAAATTCCTCTTTTTCATTGCAATCGTAAATCGAACAGTTCCTGTCGTGAACTCACCATGGTTGAATGCAATCGTATTTGTTCAAGCGATTTTGACATCAGTTGAGGAGTTTCATTTGTCAGAAAGAATTTTTCTTGTCATTTTCGCTTTTCGGTGGTGGAGAAATCAATATGGTTAAACTCGTTTTAAGTGCAATTTAAGTGGATTTTAAATGGGAATTTAACCAAATAAATAACAAAGAAAGCTACAACGATAATTGGTAATTGTGTAGCATATGAATTATATCGAAAATTGAGTTTCTGTGCAAAGAAAGATGCATTTTTGAACATTATAAAGTGATCGAAAAGGAAAAGTGGAAATTTTTCAAGTTGGCTAGAGAAAGGGTAGACAACGCAAAAGGCGAAGGAAGAAACAGAGATACTGCAGATAACTACAGTGAAAAATGACTATCATTCGTTAAATATACAGCTCGTCATCTCATTCTAACTGATATGTTCACGTACTGGATACCATGTTATAGCTACGTTTGTTGCGCTTATTGGCGGTGGGCGGTTGTTGAATAGCAATGAAGCATTACATACTTTTCGCCGTATTCATGCATACATATTTTTTGTTTATGTGGCATACGTGGATTTTACATAGCATTTTAGATTTTTAAACGAATTCTACAGTTGGTTAAAGGAGTTGATTAATTGCAATTACATGAGTTATTATTTTTGTGCGGTTGTATGTATATCGCACCTTAATTGCTTTTTTTTAAATGCAGCATCACTGTATACACTTAATTCGTTTTAACTAAATAGCAGTGGTGAATTTACATCGTAGTTTTTTTTCTTTATACCTTCTTGTTACTCGAAAACGTTTATTGTTTTAACTTGGCATATGGAATATTAAAAACAAATATACAGTATCTTCAAAACGGATATAATGTCAATTATTTCTGATTAGGTCATTCTTACCAAAGAATTTAATTGTGAATTCACCTCTAATTTTTTATTTCGTTTCAATTCGCCATTTTCGCTGTCAGTGGTGCGCTTTCTTTTGCTTGAATTTTCATTGCTGTCAAATGAAAAAAAAAAACGACATCGGCGAGCAGTAAACGAGTTCGAGTGCAAAGTTAATATCAGTGCCGTTAAATTCGTGTAATCTTTCTACAGTACCAGTTATTTTCTTTTGAGTAAAGTAATATTGCGAATGAAACCAAAATTTAATGTGTTACTGTAAGTTTAAAGTATTTTAAAGTAAAATTTCGTGAACGTACAACCATAACTCTTTTTGTGCATTTGCTCACTGACATTTACTTTCTTTGAGAGGCGGTGACGTCCAGCAGTGAATCGGGTTAATTTAGCTATCTACCCACTTTCCGTACGGTCACGTAGTTTTTTTTTAGAGCATCATAATTTTAATTTTATATATTTTGTGTAGATCTATTGCATTTATAATAATACTTTTTCTTTAAAATTTCAGTGTTTATGTGGACAAAGGAAAAGTGAACAGATCAAAAGTATTGTATTATACGGATGTGTTTTGTAATCCCGCGAAGTGAATCCGAACATTGAAACCAATTTTAAAAAGTAAAGTTTATTCCAGTTTTGTAAAGGAATGCAATTATTGAATTGCGGTGATTTCATTTGCTTAGCTTTGCATTTTGTAATGCCACTTATTTAATCTTTCATTGTTTTTTTCATGTTATCTACGTTTGCTGCAATTTTAAATGCTAAAGGTTCACTGAGAAGAGATTAATAATTAATTAAAGTGAATAAGTGCTAAATAACTACTGTCAAAACAAAATCAACAACTAATAGGAATAAAACGCAATCGATCGACCGAACGAAAAAAGAATTTGAAGATATTAAAATTAATTTAAATAGTACGAAAGGTGTCAACTATAACACATTGTGATCCTGAAGTCGTAAATCATAATCGCAATTCCAGCGCCGTTGCAGTGAAAGATAACTAGTGGGTTACTATTGTAGCTGCAAAAAATGACGCAAGTTTTGCCTATACGCTTCCAGGAGCATTTACAGGTGAGTGTTTGAATCATAGCAAGATTATTGTAAATTATTTTAAAATGCCTGAAAGAGTATGTGATTTAAAAATATGCTGAAGGGTTTAGCTGATAATAACCATCATCTACAATTTTTTTTATATTTTACAGTGTTACTATAAATGCAAACACCCACTTTTCTGATGTTCTTTTCAACGCACACATAAAATAATCAGTTTCATTATCAGCCTCCTGTGTTATAAAAAGCTCTATAGGAGAATGTTCATACATACATACATATACATACACTTTCATTGAGTTTTGATAAGAAGACTTTTATCACGATTTTCCTTCTACACCCACATAAATGCCTACATCAAATCACAGCTTCAATTTCCACATTTACTTGGTACATACATACACATGGCTATATAAAGCAGAAAAAATAAATTTAAACCAATCTTCCTTGCACTGATTTCTGTTTAAAAAAAATGAAACTGAAATTGAAACGCATTGTAGTTTACAATGAATAAAAAAATGCTTTACCGAGTGTGTCGGTGACTGGTGCGACCGGCCGCCGGTTTGTTCGTTATACGTACATATGTGTGTATGCTCGGTTGCGCCATTCCGGCACATTGCTGCGCTCAGTACAATCGCTGCTGCCATTCAATAAATTTATGCGCCATACAGAGTGTATGTGTGCATGCATGTTTTAGTGTTCATACAGCAAAAATGTGACTCATCACTTGGCGTTTGGGGGTTAACGCAAATATAGGTTTCTTGACTAAATACTTGATTTATTTTGTTGCTTACTGGTTTATCTCTTTAGCTTTTTATGTTTTCGGCTTTGTATTAAAATAGATTTATTATAATATTTAAAAAATTAAATTGAATTCAAAGCTGAGGGTCAAATTGTCATATCAAATAATATGTTTTCGCTAACTCCAATATGTTTTATATCATAAATTTTTTCCACATTAAATATTTTACTCATATTTTCTTGCATTTTTTCATTATCTAATCACTAATTTTATGTTTCCTACGTAATTGTTTTTGCTTTTTCGCCGTCATAGAACTGACACCGATTCAGCACACGCTCTTGGCTAGTCATTTTAGTTACATCAACATTTTTTTAACTAGTAGTACATCTTACTGTGTTTCTTTTGAATTTTCGTTTTGGCTTCAGCTTCTGAACCGGTTCATTACCTTTATTTCTGTACAGCGCGCTGGTTGAGTGAGCTTACTCATACCTTTACGACTTTTCCACTTTCTCGTGGTATTTTGTGATTTATTTAAATTTATTCGCTTATAGTGTACTATAGTAGAAAAATATACAAAATTACAATTACTCCATTGAGTCTACCCAATGCTGTCTTAGTTGATTCATAGTGGCCGTAATATGAGTACGTACATACATATGTACATATGTATGTATGTATGTACTTATGTATGTTTTTGACATAAATTTTTATTTATGAATTTGTATTCAGGTGCGCATACCAACTCAAGCTTAGTTTTGTTTTTGACCAATTGGTGCCGGAGAAGCCTTTCGCCGACATAAAAATGATTTTCGTCTCTTGTGGTTGAGGTTTCTACATGTTCTTTCCATTGTTTCATAATTAGATTATTAATTGCGAAGCAGAACTGAGCACAATTTTTATAATTACACGGGTATATGTTTATGTACTTTTGACAATCCAATGATTTTCTTACATGTTTCTTTATGCATTATGCTGATTTCGTACACTCGAGTTCATTAATCTTTGACGTCTTTTATGTGAGAAGCGTGGCTCACGTTTTCGTATGTTTGCCGTGAGGAAAGAATTATGAATTAAAGTAGGTTTACATGCCGTTTCCCATGAAGTAAAATATTCATGAAATATTGTTATTTGTATTATTTAATACTTGTTTCAATTTTATTCTAAAATTGTTGTAATAAATCGAGTATATATGTACGTATATGTACATGTATATACATACATATATGTATGTGTATATTTTTTTCCCCAAATGGGTTCATTCCTTAATTTTGTTCTCCAATTGTATATTTTCATAATTAGGTTTATATCATAATAAACGTTGTTATAATTAAGTAGATACGGCAATTATGTTTAAACTCTATTTAATTGTAAATCGACACCACTTTTGTATACTTAAATTTAAAAATAAAAAAATATCGCAATATATGATAAAATTTGGTCATAAATTTACTACTGTTTTTAAAACTGTTGAAAACTTTGTATCTACCGTTACTTC
Source organism: Bactrocera dorsalis (assembly GCF_023373825.1). Lineage (NCBI taxonomy): Eukaryota > Metazoa > Arthropoda > Insecta > Diptera > Tephritidae > Bactrocera > Bactrocera dorsalis. Next base: position 4,894,531 of record NC_064306.1, read on the forward strand.
GTTCAGTCAAACTTGATCACCAGTTAATTGGAACCTATATACAAAGATATGTACATACATATATTGTTCTACTTACAATCACTTAATAGTTGACCCACTGCTAGTAACGGAATCACACTTTTACGAAAATACAAATTTGTATGCCGTTATAAGCATTAGCTCTATATATTCGTACATATCGACTATGTGCTCATTCGTTTGCTTCACTGCACAATAACAATACTAAACTTTTACTACTCTACAAAAACATTATTATCATTCATTTGTTGCTTTTGTTAACTCCCCTCATAAGCTCATACATAAATGCGTGATGGGCTTATCTCACTTTTTTCAACAAGCGAGTTTTCTTATATTGTGTTGCCATATGCTCTGAAGCAAAATCGAGATTTTGGAGAAAAGTGGGGTATATGCGAAGGTCCCGTAATCATTATTTCGAAAAAGCAATAACATTTAAATACGCAAATATGTATTATGATTGAATATACTCTGGATTTAAATTGATTATTAGACCTTTTATCGAGTTCCATGTTTAAAACATTCCAATGCTATGATATATTCGTAAAAAAAATTTAATTTTTCATTTTCTAATTTAATTATTAGCCAAAATTATTTGTTTCAAAGCAAGAGATACTATATAAAGCAACAAAAACCCGTTTGCTCAGTTAGGCCAAAGTAATTTACAGTCTTTAGACAAATGAGTTAAAACACACGTAAACCTTCACACTCACACTAAACTTCTTAGTAGGTTCTTATAATTAGCGAGTAAATATTTAATACATATTTGAATATCTATCACATGATAGATAAACAAAACAAGAATTAATATACTGTTTTATAGGGATTTTTTTATAAGCCTGAAAGTATGCTTTAGTTAAGACAGCAATGTAAAATTTATTTAAAAAAATGCTAAATATAAGAAATTTATAACAAAATTGGTTTAAAAAACAGCCACTAACGGTAATTTCTGATTAATTGTAAATGTGTTATATATCCTAAAAGTATGATATAATAATACATACATATTTTTTTTTAGAAAACAATAGAACATATGGTACTTATGGGAGAATTTAAGCCAATGAAATATAATAAATAATTATATGTTTCAGCTACAATTTAGCTAACTAATTATGTTTTAATATATAATTGGCGAACTTTGGAATAATAAGTGCAAAAATGTGGAAAATTGTAACAAGAGCATCGCTTTAGCGCCTAAAATTATGCTTTAAATTGTTATATATGGTAAGTTTAAGAACTGACTCGGCTATTACCGCGTAAGCTGTGTCATCGCCAGTAAAGAAGAAGGAGAAGTCCAATAACTAAGCCTATAAAATGAAATATTACGAAAAAACATTACCAGAATGTTTGTATAACTCCTGTTACCTAAATGCCCCTGGATGTATACTACAAAATTAATTGATATGCCATACTTGCATGTTATTATTGTAATGTCATAAAATATTATACATATGTATGTTGTGCATTGTGGCCATAATGGCGTTAATTTGGCTTATTTCGGTTTCTTGTCTTTACGCTTTCTGCATTGCAATCGCCACGAAATCAAACAAAGAAATGCGCAGCAGCGTTTCCTATAAAGAAATCAACAATTGCGTCTCGATGTTTAAAATCGCTTAAAATATTTTTGAGAGCTGATTTCTATCTCTGTGTTCGAGAGAGTATGAAGGAGAGCGATCGCATCTTATCGCCGTCAGCTGACGGAAGTTTTTGCCATTCAAAAACATAAAATTGAAAACATTTTTCATCTCATCATGATCCCTCATCCGTCGGCCGGCATTGCCGTCTTATTTTAGCTGATGCCATTGACATTCTATTGAGAGAATAGCAAAATGCATATTTTAAACAATATACTGAATGTTTTTTGTTGCTCTTGCTGTTTTTATTGACAGTTTATTGCATTTAAATATAAATCTTACTCATATTGCGTTTCCTGCGCCATTCAAGTGCTGTGTGGGTATGTGCGCTTTTCGCTTATCACTGGACATGCACTCGGCACAAAGAGGTTAAAAAAATTTGTTAATTTTTCTTATAACTTTGGCGCAGTTAGTATCAATTAAATCTGTATTTATTCTAGCATATTTTATATTTGCATTAGATTTGTTCATAAGATTTGTCTGCGAACTGATGTAAGTATGTGTATGTACTTGTAGTTTGCATTGAATGAAAAATTGGCGCCACATTCTTCTTCAGGCACATGCCGACATGCGGGCGCTATTGGAGCTTGAAGGGGTTGTATTGGGTGTAAACAAATGGTAACCTTGAACTAGACAGACTTAAAAATAAAAAATAATAATAAAAATAGAAAATTTTGGCGTTAAATGAAAATGATGACGATGTTTTACTTTAAAAACCTTTTTTTTTTCTGTTTCATATATTTTTTGTTTTTATTTTTCTAAATTTTTAGATTCATTATTTTTTATCTAATTTTTTTTTGTTATGAATGTCGTGTGAATGCGTGTGTTCGCAAAAATAATTATTCCCTTAATAATTGCCCTTAATTTTTATTTATTTCCTTGCAGCTCACAAATGTCGGCATCAACATCAATTCGATTTCGTTCAGTACTCTCACCATGGAGTCGGACAAATTCATTTGCGTGCGTGAAAAGGTCAATGACACCGCACAAGTGGTCATTATCGACATGAACGATGTCAGCAACCCGACCCGGCGTCCCATCTCCGCCGACTCGGCCATTATGAATCCAGCCAGCAAAGTTATTGCGCTTAAGGGTAAGAACGACCTTGTCATTTTTTCTATATAAACACGCCTATATGTATTGGTAATTGCAGCCCAAAAGACCTTGCAAATCTTCAATATCGAAATGAAATCGAAAATGAAGGCGCACACCATGACCGAGGATGTAGTCTTCTGGAAATGGATTTCATTGAACACGTTGGCCTTGGTCACCGAAACCTCTGTCTATCATTGGTCCATGGAAGGCGATTCCACCCCGCAAAAAATGTTTGATCGCCATTCATCGTTGAATGGTTGTCAAATTATCAACTATCGTTGCAATCCAACGCAACAGTGGTTGTTGTTGGTGGGCATATCGGCATTGCCAAATCGTGTGGCCGGTGCTATGCAGTTGTACTCGGTGGAGCGCAAGGTCTCACAGGCTATCGAAGGTGAGTGCGTGGTGTTGTAAATAATGTCTAAAAATCATAAAAATAAATCAAATATTTTTGTTTTTGTTTTTACACTTAATTTCATGTGGTTTTTAATACAGGTCACGCCGCCTCTTTCGCCAGCTTCAAGATGGAGGGCAACAAGGAGGCATCGACACTGTTCTGCTTCGCTGTGCGGACCGCAAGCGGTGGCAAATTGCATATTATCGAAGTAGGTGCCCCGCCAGCAGGCAATCAGCCCTTCCCCAAGAAGTCGGTGGATGTGTTCTTCCCACCGGAGGCGCAAAGCGATTTTCCCGTCGCCATGCAAGTTTCAGCCAAATATGATACCATTTATTTGATCACCAAATATGGCTATATCCATCTGTATGACATGGAAACGGCCACGTGCATCTACATGAATCGTATCTCGGCCGATACGATCTTTGTGACGGCACCGCACGAGGCCAGTGGCGGTATTATCGGTGTTAATCGTAAGGGGCAAGTACTCTCCGTGACCGTCGATGAGGAGCAAATCATCCCATACATCAATACGGTATTGCAGAATCCCGACTTGGCTTTACGCATGGCCGTGCGCAATAATCTCTCCGGCGCCGAGGATCTCTTTGTGCGTAAATTCAATAAACTTTTCACAGCAGGTCAATACGCCGAAGCGGCTAAGGTGGCGGCGCTCGCACCAAAAGGTATCTTGCGTACACCGCAAACAATACAACGCTTCCAGCAAGTGCAGTCGCCTGCTGGCTCAACGACGCCACCACTCTTACAATACTTTGGCATACTACTCGATCAGGGCAAACTGAACAAGTATGAGTCGTTGGAGTTATGCCGCCCAGTGTTGGTGCAGGGTAAGAAACAGTTATGTGAGAAGTGGTTGAAAGAAGAGAAACTCGAGTGCAGCGAGGAGTTGGGCGATTTAGTGAAGACATCCGATTTGACATTGGCACTTTCAATTTACTTGCGTGCTAATGTGCCCAATAAGGTTATACAGTGTTTCGCCGAGACGGGACAATTCCAGAAGATCGTATTGTACGCTAAAAAGGTCAACTATACCCCGGATTATATATTCCTGTTACGTTCGGTGATGCGCACCAATCCGGAACAAGGCGCCGGCTTCGCCTCGATGTTGGTGGCCGAAGAGGAAGAACCGTTGGCCGATATCAATCAGATTGTCGATATATTCATGGAACATTCAATGGTGCAGCAATGTACTGCCTTCCTGCTGGACGCACTCAAGCATAATCGCCCCAATGAGGGTGCTTTGCAGACGCGTTTGTTGGAAATGAATTTGGTTTCGGCGCCACAAGTGGCTGATGCCATTCTCGGCAACGCCATGTTCACGCATTACGATCGTGCGCACATCGCACAGCTATGCGAGAAGGCCGGCTTGTTGCAGCGCGCATTGGAACACTACACCGACTTGTATGACATTAAGCGCGCTGTGGTGCATACACATCTGTTGAATGCAGATTGGCTGGTTGGCTACTTTGGAACGCTGTCCGTGGAGGACTCGTTAGAGTGTTTGAAAGCCATGTTAACGGCGAATATACGTCAAAACTTGCAGATCTGTGTGCAAATTGCTACCAAATATCATGAGCAATTGACCACTAAAGCGTTGATTGATCTCTTCGAGAGTTTCAAGTCTTACGAGGGACTCTTCTACTTCCTCGGCTCGATCGTTAACTACTCGCAGGATCCCGAGGTGCATTTCAAATATATACAGGCGGCTTGCAAAACCAATCAAATCAAGGAAGTTGAACGCATTTGTCGGGAATCAAACTGTTATAATGCAGAACGCGTGAAGAACTTCCTAAAGGAGGCCAAACTCACCGATCAGTTGCCGCTTATCATTGTTTGTGATCGTTTCGACTTCGTACACGATCTAGTACTCTACCTATACCGTAACAATCTACAGAAATATATTGAAATTTACGTGCAAAAAGTGAATCCATCACGTTTGCCTGTTGTCGTTGGTGGTCTCTTGGATGTTGATTGCTCTGAGGATATTATCAAAAATTTGATACTTGTCGTAAAGGGCCAGTTCTCGACCGATGAGCTAGTGGCTGAAGTGGAGAAGCGTAATCGTTTGAAATTACTATTGCCGTGGTTGGAATCGCGCGTGCATGACGGTTGTGTAGAACCCGCTACACACAATGCATTGGCCAAGATCTATATCGATTCGAATAATAATCCCGAACGTTTCCTCAAGGAGAATCAATACTACGATAGTCGCGTGGTCGGTCGTTATTGCGAGAAACGTGATCCCCATTTGGCTTGTGTAGCTTATGAACGTGGTCAATGCGATCGCGAGCTGATTGCTGTTTGCAATGAGAATTCGTTGTTCAAAAGCGAAGCGCGTTATTTGGTGCGTCGTCGCGATCCCGCCCTTTGGGTGGAAGTATTATCTGAGGCAAATCCCTACAAGCGCCAATTGATCGATCAGGTCGTGCAGACAGCGCTGTCTGAAACACAGGACCCAGACGATATCTCTGTGACGGTGAAGGCCTTCATGACCGCGGATCTGCCCAATGAGTTAATTGAATTGCTCGAAAAAATTATACTTGACTCGTCTGTGTTCTCCGACCATCGTAATTTGCAAAATTTGCTTATCTTGACCGCTATCAAAGCCGATCGTACACGCGTCATGGACTATATAAATCGTTTGGACAACTATGATGCACCCGATATTGCGAATATCGCTATTTCGAATCAATTGTACGAAGAGGCATTCGCCATCTTCAAGAAATTCGATGTGAATACCTCAGCTATACAGGTGCTTATCGAGCAGGTGAATAATTTGGAGCGCGCTAATGAGTTCGCCGAGCGCTGCAACGAGCCGGCCGTTTGGTCACAACTCGCTAAAGCACAATTACAACAAGGACTCGTTAAGGAGGCCATTGATTCGTACATCAAAGCCGACGATCCAAGCGCGTATATGGATGTGGTGGATGTCGCCTCAAAGGCTGACTCCTGGGATGATCTGGTGCGTTATCTACAGATGGCACGCAAGAAGGCGCGTGAATCGTATATTGAAAGCGAGTTGATCTATGCCTATGCACGTACCGGCCGTCTCGCTGATTTGGAAGAATTCATTTCGGGTCCGAATCATGCCGACATACAGAAGATCGGTGATCGTTGCTTTAACGATGGCATGTACGATGCGGCCAAATTGTTGTACAACAATGTTAGCAACTTTGCACGTCTCGCCATCACATTGGTCTATTTGAAGGAGTTCCAGGGCGCCGTAGACTCTGCACGTAAAGCTAATTCGACACGCACCTGGAAGGAGGTGTGCTTCGCTTGTGTCGATGCCGAGGAATTCCGTCTAGCGCAAATGTGCGGTCTGCACATCGTCGTGCACGCCGATGAATTGGAAGATCTAATCAATTACTATCAAGATCGTGGCTACTTTGAGGAGCTCATTGCGTTGTTGGAGTCCGCTTTGGGACTGGAACGCGCACACATGGGCATGTTCACCGAACTGGCTATACTCTATTCGAAATTCAAGCCGTCTAAGATGCGTGAGCATCTCGAGCTGTTCTGGTCGCGTGTCAACATACCAAAAGTGTTGCGCGCTGCCGAATCGGCGCACCTTTGGTCCGAACTGGTATTCCTCTACGACAAGTATGAAGAGTACGATAATGCAGTGCTTGCCATGATGGCACATCCGACGGAGGCTTGGCGTGAGGGTCACTTCAAGGACATCATCACCAAAGTGGCCAACATCGAACTGTACTACAAAGCTATACAATTCTATTTGGATTACAAACCATTGTTATTGAACGACATGCTATTGGTGTTGGCACCACGTATGGATCATACACGAGCCGTTAGCTTCTTCTCGAAGACCGGCCATTTACAATTGGTGAAACCATATTTACGTTCAGTACAATCGCTCAACAACAAGGCGATCAACGAGGCGCTCAACGGTCTACTCATCGACGAGGAGGACTATCAGGGTCTACGTAATTCCATTGATGGATTTGATAACTTCGACACAATCGCATTGGCACAAAAGCTGGAGAAGCACGAATTGACCGAATTTAGACGTATTGCTGCCTATCTGTATAAAGGTGAGTAAGGCAACAGAAAAGTGGTTAAAAAAATAGCTTCGCTTAGCTGGAATGCGATGGTTTGGGGTTTTCTATCATCATGCACCTAAAAGCACTGTTCAAATTGTATAAGACTAAAAAACATCTCTTTAATAATATTATAGGCAACAACCGTTGGAAGCAGAGCGTCGAATTGTGCAAAAAGGACAAACTCTACAAGGATGCAATGGAGTATGCGGCTGAATCTGGCAAACAGGAGATTGCCGAAGAGCTTTTGGGTTGGTTCCTGGAACGCAATGCTCATGATTGTTTTGCTGCCTGTCTATTCCAAGTGAGTGTGTGTAGTGTGTGTAGTGACCGAAATAGCGTATATATAATTGAAAAAGAAAGACAGAGAGGGAAAAAGCATAAAGAGAGATAAGAGCCTTAAGTAAAAATCGGGTGATATAAAAGGAGAAAATGGCAAAAAGGTAGAGAAAGAAGTTATAGTGATATTAAGTAAAAATGGAAGAGTTATATATGAGCTCTACAGATAAGGGAAATTGAAGAGAGTACTTAAACAAATATGGAGAATGTGTAGAAGTTCACGCAAGTGAGGAAAGTTCTCTGATTTGCCATTCACTTGGGAGTGGCCAGAAACGATTCTTTTACATATTGCTCATGCATAGATTCTGAAAAGTAGAGATGAGTAAAGAGGATGATAAGCTGTAGGACTGGTATCCTCCGGTATGGATATGTGGGAAAAAAGAGAGAGTAGAAATGAAAAGTCTCAAGTAGGATTACTTGGACGAAAACAAAGTTTCGCAAAATTTAAAAGGAGATACGAAACATAAAAAATACAGCGGATGGGATAGAGAGAGAGCGTAATGAGGAAAAATTGAGAAAAAGTCACATCTATATATCAATATAGTTCCAAAAAGTTGGGGATTAAAACGAGATATTTTGAGAAGGAAAGAAAAAGCATAATTAAAAAGAATAAAGCCATATTTGAATAAAATTTCACACCAAAAAGTAAATTTTTTTTTTAATTTCTATATTTTTTTTAGTGTTACGATTTGCTGCGGCCTGATGTTATACTGGAGTTGGCATGGAAACACAATATCATGGACTTCGCCATGCCCTATTTGATACAAGTAAGATTTTTTTATAATAATATTTTTTTATCATTTTAATATTAATTTGCTCTTTAAAGGTAATACGCGAATACACCACCAAAGTGGATAAACTGGAACAAAACGAAGCGCAACGCGAAAAGGAGGACGAAACCGTTGAACACAAGAATATCATCACAATGGAACCGCAACTGATGATAACCGCCGGACCGGCAATGGGCATACCACCACAATATGCGCAAAATTATGCGGCGGCGCCTGGCTATGCGCCAAACATGGCTTATCCCGGCTATGGAATGTAGGCAACAACTACAAATACAACACCACCACAACAACCACTACTACTACATTATTGAAAGTGAAAATTAAACGAAATTCAACAAAAAACAAAACTAGCAAAAAATCAAGAACACAATCCGTAATGTTGCAAAATTTTGAAACATACAAACACACACTGAAACACAAGTAAAATTGCAATTCGAAAACGAAAATTTAAATGCGAAATCAAAATTTCTCCATGTAAATGTAGTTGTAGTTACATCATTTAAACGCTATAGCAGGGAAATACAAGCGAAAACATTGCATTACATACATATATAGATACAAAGCGAAACAAAACAAAAACAAAAACGTTAGGCGTGTGTGTGTTCGGCATAGATTTTGCATATATAAAACTATATACAATTATACATAAATGTATTACAAGTATATATATAATAATTATTATTACACATATACATTACCATTATTACGATTACCAATTAAAATTATAATTACAAGTTGTTTGTTTAATTAATTATTTCGTGCTTTGTTGTCTCTTCTTTGCATATATACATATATAATTGAAATATTGTGTTTTTTTGTATTTGTATTTGATGTATTAGAACTTTTTTTCATTACTGTACTGTTATAACTCCTCAATTGCTTAACTTGTCATGTTTCGAAGCTGAAAACACAAAAAAATAATAATCCATAAAGAAAAACCGTATTACAAAGCACGTGTAGTGTTGAACAAATGATGAAGAGAACCAACAAGAACACCAACAAATAACGTAAATGAAATGAAAAATTTATGCTAATTTTTTTGTCTTTATTATAAGTGAAAATAAAAACTTTTTAGTTAATAAATATCTATTAAAAAAAAATCAATAAACATTTTTATTTAAATAAAATTTTTTTGTACGAGGAAGAATAATATCCGTAATATGTATGTATGTATATACATATTTTCGATAACTAATTAAACCTTTTTTCAAAAAACTACTAAATTTATTTTCGAATAATTAATAAAACTGTCTTTCGAAAAATTACTACAATTTATTTTCGAAATTTAACTAAGCCTTTTTTCGAAATTTATTATTTACCATATTTTCGAAAATAACTGCGATTATTTTATTACTAAAATCGAAAATACAATATTAAGAATGTAGCTAATAGAAGTAGCAATTATATGTCAAAAACGGTGAACAAATTTCGAAAAAAAAATCACCTCTAAAACTAATACTTTTTTTTAACTAAAAATCGGAAAAAGCTTGCATATGTATATGGAGATTTAAAATTAATTCTACATATAATTGCATATTTTTGTAATTCAAATAACGTTTCTATATTTTTAGCCATTTCTGGAATATTTTTTATTTTAACTTATTTAAGCAATTAAACAAATATCACACTTTTCAGTATTAATTTAAAAAATCACTTCCAAAAAAATTTTAGTAAAGTGAATCATTTGCGATAAAAATCAATAATCATTTTCCAATTTCTTTACTCTCTTTTTTACAGTTACAAATAAGGTAAACGCCAAATCAAACTACACCAACAAACAATCAGTTATATAGCTTGGTTCCTCATTGTCTATGTACAATTGTCTGCCTACTCAAACACGCTCTATAGCATTTGGTCGCACACTAGAAAACCGTTAAGCGATTATTGGAATTGCATAGGGAAATTAACTGTATTATTAGAGAGATTTGTTTGGGAAATATTTATTTAGAACGTTTTGTACTAAACAAATAGTATTGAAAGCATATAATTTTGTAACATTATTTAAAAAAAATATTCAAAAAATATTATTAATAAAAAATAAATAAAATAATTAATTTATTCATAATAAAAACGAATTAATTATAAAATTAAAAATTAACTAATTATAAAAATAAAAATTAATTATAAAAATAAAAATTAATTATGAAAAATAAATAACTGATGAAAAAAGAAATAAAAAAATGTATTTAGGCACCATGAAATATTGAATAAAAATGCGAAAAGTACACTTCTTGAGGTTTTAAATATAAAAAAATATTACAAATAATTTTTTCTTTAAATTTTGTTTTAAAATTTTGAAACATATTTTCATTGTACATCGAATTTAAGTAATATGAAAATGTCAGGAATGAGCTTTTATAAAAATATATGATTAAGTTTTTATTAAAAGCTTTAATTTTAAAATTAGTGCTTTTCGAAATATTTTATGTTGGCCTAGAAAAATCAAATAAAAATATCTTATTCACAAATTGTATGCAAAGTGAGGCCTAAAACAATTCTCGTCTATAGATGTATGTCTTTTAAAGTTTTTTTATTGTTTGTTTTAAAAATTTGAAAGTTTTCGAAAATTCTATATAAATACTATACCATATGGTTTTGAGACAGTAAGGACGAGCACTTGGAAGGAGAAGATATGAACAAATATTGACTAGTAACTAGTAGTTTTCATTATCAATGGCACTTAAGGAAAATTTCATTTTTTCATTGAAATTTAATATAAAAAGTTAATTTTTTTCAGTGAAATTTAATTTAAAAATTTAATTTTTTGTCAGTGAAATTTAATTTAAAAAGGTCAAGTTAAATTTTTTTTTATTTATTTTTTTTTTTTGGTTAAATTTAGTTTTTAAATGCAATGCAATACCCAAATGAGAATTCTTTTGTTCGCCTGACCATTGTAAAAACACATAAACAAATGCTGCGTAAGTAATTCATGATATTAACAACAACTACAAACAATTACAAAAATAATAGCAAAACTCATTAGAAATGGCTTCACTTGAAATTTTAAAAATAAAAATATTTTCATTAAAAAAATTACATAACGAAACTCAAAATTGTTTATAAAAAAATAAATAGGACATATTAAGTTAACTACAAGAAAAACACAAAAACATATTTAAAATAGTAAAATTTTAAGGTTAAAGCATAAATAATCTTAAAAAACAGTTTTGCTGTATTTGCAAATAAAAATATTTAAGCGATAATTACAAAAAAAAGGAAGCATTTAAAATCATTCGTTAAAAACTCAAGTCGCAACAAAACAAAAAAAAATTAAATAAATAGAAGAGTAATAAAATATAAAATATATTCACTAACTAGTTCACAGATACAGTTTTTGTTGTTGCAAAATTACAAAATATACTACTCTTATTGTTTATTAATGTTAAAAAGCAGCGGCAGCAGCAAAGTGTAAAATATGAATATTGAAACTCAACTATAAACAATTATATAAAAAAAATATTATTATTGAAAGTATTTGACTCTATTTTATTTAAGCTTTCTGTAATTGCGCTATTTGTGTGTGTATTTTTAAATTAATATAACTGCAGCACATACATACATACATTATACATACGAAAATTAAGAAATAAAAAAATACAGAATTGAATTTACTTTTTTAATGCAACAATATTATCGAAATTAGACAAAAGGGGACAAGGGTTTATCCAAACTCATGATCTAAGAAGAAATCATGTAAACTTTGGCTGCTTCGAAGCTATAGCGGTCAGTTTGTGTGTCAGCTATATTTTATAGGTATCCGATCAGTCCAATTTTTCGAACAAATCGTACCGTTGCAAAATTTCTTGAAGACAATATGTAAATAAAAAAATCATAGTCATACAAGCCTTGATTTTGATCGATCAGTTTGTATGACAGCTATATGCCATAGTGGTTGGCTATGGCTGGTTGCGACAGTTGATAAACACATATATTTTATAGTGTTACACATTCTTGCTGTATGAAACGCCGAAGGGTAGGTATTAAAGGCATTTTATATCTCAAAAACAGACGGAGAAACGAACATGACAAAATCGACTCAGATCCTCACCCCAATCATTTATACACACATATATTTTATAGAGCTTCTTTCTGGCTGTTACACATTTTTTTTTAGCAAGTTTACCTTCTTGCTGTATGAAAACGCCGAAGTTTAGGCATTAAAGGCATATTCGAAGTATTGAAAAATAAGTTTCGCACTTACATACAATATTGCTGAAAGTTTCCGAAGCGTTATATTATTAATTTTGCCTACAAGGTTTAATTCATACATTTGAATATGACTCTCGCAAGCATGGAAGGGTGAGTGACTGCCTACGTTACCAAGGCGACGAAAATAAAATAATTTTATTGACTGAGACAGAAAAAATATTTTATGCACACAAATTATTTCTACAAATTTTTATATTTTGGTACATATAACTGGTTTGAAGTTGAAAAAAGATGCCACGTCTCAAGCCGACAACCAAAATCGATGTTATTGGCAATTTGGATTTGAGCCCGGAGAAGGCGGTTGGAGATTACATTGAATCCAAGCAACAAGATGTATATTTCGTGTAAGTTGCTGTTGTTGTAACGATTTGTCTAGATTTTGTCTAAAGTGTTGGCTTTGAGGTCATATAAAGACAGTTAGAGGCGCATAGCAGATAATAAGACTCTTTAACACCCACTAGCAAACCACCCAATTGGGATTCGGCAGGCGACTCCATTGAGCTGCTCTATATACGCAATGAACGCGAGCATGCTGCCATGTTGCGTCTACAAGATGAGATGCTGGAGAATTCGAAGCGCCAGGCGGCAAGTAACGCCAGTCGCATACGCAAACTCTATAAGATACACGCGCATTTGCGTAAACGCTTCATTGAGGTGAATAATTTCATCAAAGACTGTGAGGATAAACGACGTGTAGCTGATAAGAAGATAGCCGAAGAGACCGCATTGCATGCAGAGCTGGCAGAGAATATTGAAAAGTTCAAGCGCGCCATATCAGAGTTGGCCGAGTTTCGTGAAGTGCTAAAAGCGACTGTAGATGACTTGGAGCCCTATGAGACGGTCATACAGGAGGTGGTGGAGAAATCGGAGATATTCGATTCGGTGAAGGATTGTATGGATCGTTGTGATGCGTTGAGTAAGTCCATAAAAAATGGTAAAAGCTTTGAATTTTTTTCTTTTTATTTCGTTTATTGTAGTGTTGGCTCAGGTGGAGATATCGCGTTTGGAGCAGGAAAAATTTATGGAAATTGAAGAGATGCGCAAACGCATGGTGAAGGTGACAAATGAGGCCGCGTTAACGGTGTTGGGTTTGAAAAACGATTTGGCTGAGCTGGAACGTTCGTATAATAAGGCGCGTAGCGAGTGCCTGCATTGGGAGCGTATTTTGGCAAACGCCAAAGATTGCGTGGCCACAAATGAGCTTAATAAGGATCGTGCGTTGGATGGCATACGCGATATTTATAGAATGTTGCGACGCAGACAGGGTAAGTGTTGAAGTAACAGCAACAAATAAAAATCAAATAAAGTAAAAAGACATTATTTCACAGTATTTATACTTATATGAATGAGTTTGCTTAAATTTCAGGACGCGATCCTTTATTTCAACGTCACGAAGTCGAAAAAGAGTTGGATTTTATTAAAGATGAAATTGAACTGCTCAAGGAAGTGGTAAAAGAATGCAATAAGACGCGTGCTGGTACTAAACGTGGCTATGTTGAGAAAGTTGAGGACAGATGTTAAATTATATAGACATATACATACATAAATAAATATAAACAAAATATTAAAAAATAAAAAAGTAACAAAAAACAAATAATAATAATAATAAAAAAAGATAATAATAATAAAAAAAATAATAATAAATAAATAATTATAATAATAATAAATAAATAATTATAATAATAATAAATAAATAAAAATAAGATTTAAATAATATAAATAATAAAAAATAAAGAAAGAAAATAAAATGCGAAATTGATTTATAAGAAATCATCACAACAGTAAACAACGAATAAAAAGAAACACAAACCAAAAAATTTAAAATAAAAAAAATTAAATAGATAAATAAAATTTTTTTAAATATTAAAAATAAAAATAAACAAAAAAATTATGTAAAATTTTTTATATAGATCATATAAAACATAAAATATATTAATTAAACATAAAAATCAAGTTGAACAGAAAATTATAAAGCAAAAAAAAATATATAGAGCTTCTTACAAATAATTTTAAAAAATATACGACACATATTTTTTAAATTGCATTTTATGCCAATTTGAGTACCATATTGATTAAAATCATTTTTTATTTCATAAAATCCGCAATAAACATATTTATTTACACATTTAATGAAACGATTTAACAAAACTTATGTAATTTTTTTTTGTCTTTCAATATTTGTAATTGTTTTTTGTTCTTTGGGAGTCCATACATACTTATTAACGCGTATACATACAAAAATATTTAAGAGAATGCGTATAATCACATGTGTAAATACATATACATATTATATATAAAATCAAATAAATATCCATAAGTAGTTTGTGAAAATAAACGAAATTTAACAATACTGAGTAAGTGAGTATAAAACGAATGTAGAAAATATTATTCAACAGTGTATCTAAATACATAAACATGATCGAAATAGCGCCAAAAAATTACCACAACTCAATTACGAATTGGTTCCGCCAAACTGTGTGTGAAAAATGACAAAAAGAGAATAGTGGATTAAAGAAAACTAATACAATTAAATAATATAAAATACGTACCGATGTATTCGTATGTAATCGCAAGCCTCAATGGACATATCTTGTGGTGTCAAGAATACAAATTGACGATTTGGACGTTTTTGGCCTTCAAACTTCAATAAACGCGTCATATATTCGCGATTCACCTCATCCTAAAGCGTTGCACAGTATACAATTTTGCTTGAAACATAAAATAAAAAACGAAAATATTATTTACATACCGCAAACACATCGTATTCATCAAGAAAGAAGAATGGGTGATCCACGCAGGCCCAAAGTGATATTAGGAATGCTACCGTTGTATACGAGCGCTCACCACCCGATAGCGAACGCGTATTTGTAACAGCATCGGCGATGTGATTGTCACGTGGCACCACCGATATTTCCATCGTTTGCTCTTTGTGATTGACCTCGATTTTACCGGTAAACCGACGTTTACTCAGCACATTCTGCAAAGGAATTGTAAGAAATAAAAAATTATAGGTTAGGTTGGTTTGGTAGCTTAATGAAAGTTTAAGTAAATAATATAATATAATAATAAACAGTAAAGAAATAAATCAAAAATGAATCATAAAAACCACTCACATTGAAAGTATACTGCAGCATGGTTATCATGTGGCCCTTAAAATGCTTCACAAAATACATGCGACGCGAATGCGATTGCTTCAATTGGTCAGTGACAAGTCTGAATGTCTTCAAAGTGCTCCGATCAACGGCGAGTTTACGTTTTAAACGCTTTATTGCATTCTCTAATTTGTCGGGGTCTTCTTTTAAGGGCGCACCTTGCTTCAATTTGACTTCACCTAATTTGATTTCATCTAGTATCTCGTCGGGTGTGCGCTCTGTTTGCACTCGTTGGCCAAATTTTTGTGCCACTTTCTTTTTGTCATTCAGCTCCTTTAACTTGACGGATTTGTTTGTCTGTGTGTGTTTAATATATTAAAAAATACGAGCAATTATTAATATAATTATAAATATATATATATAAGTATATTTTGAAACTCACCTCTTCTGTTTGTATGCGCTCGTCAATGCGTCGCTTTTTGTCTTCAAATTTGAGAAAATTGTCCTGCACGGTGCGCATGTCCATTTGTAATTTGTTCAATTCATTCTGTAAAGCAGGCATAAATATATAGAAAATATCTGCGTCAAAACCTCTTAATAAAATAAAACTTTTCTTCTGATTTTTAGAGCCCAACTACGTATTATTTGTGAAAATACATTGTAATGAATTAAACTACCTCTTTTTCGCGTATATTACGCTGCATACCCTCTAGTTTATCCGTGTGTTTACGCATTTCGATTTCTATATTCTGCTTTTCAAGTTCAACTTCAGCGCATTCCCTCTTCTTATCTTCCAATTTGCTCTTATATTGCTCTAGTTTACTTTCATTTTCAGCGAGCTCTTTTTGCTGTTTGCATAATCAAAAAATAAAATTTAAAAGATGTCTGCTTAAGTGTAATAAACATCATTAACTTTACCAGTATACACAATTCATTCGTATTTGGATATTCGTAGCCTTCCAAATCAGCAATACGTTGCTCCAAGCGCATAATTTTATCGCGGTGCTTTTGCATTAGCGCTTGCTTCTCTTTAAATTGTTCCAGAGAAGTGCGCAACTCACGTCCTGTGTTTGCATAAGCTTCCTGCAGTTTTAATCTTTCATTTTCGATCGTGCGGTAATTGTCGTTAAGCTGGCTGCACAATACAAAAATTTACAATAAAAAAAAAAAACAAATTATTTTACACAAAATTTCACAAACATCACCTTATGCATTCGTCCACATTCATTTGTATTAGACGTGCTGGTCGTATATTCAACGAGTACATACGATATTTCGGCGCTGGAAAGTATTCTAAGGCCGGTTGTGCGTCTACGATAATTTTACGTAAGTTTTGCGGCACCTGCTCCTGTTGTATGGTTAAATGCTCAGCGGTTTGCTTGGTGTCTGTTAAAAGTATGGTCTCAATACCTAACTGATCAATTAAGCAATTCATGACGACAGGATCACGACACTGGATGACGTCATAGAGCAAACGTGTGCCGGCGGGTGGACGTACGCAACCGGCGCGCACATCATGTACCTGATAAAATATATTTAAATATGAATTTTACAGAAATTTGCGCAAATTTACAGTTACGATTACTAACCCTGTTTAAAAATTTCGCCGTTATAATTGTCACATGCATATTGGGGCAGCGTTGCTGTATAATCGTATTTAATAGCGTACGATCGGCTGTATTGTTGACTATGAAGGCACGCAGCAAATCGGCAATTTGATTTTCGACAACATTACGATATTTTTGCTCAGGTACATCCAAATAACTGCCAATAGGACCTCGCGGCCGCTCACTAAATTTGCGTGCGCGATATTGGCGATCGATCTCTTCCAACAGCGTTTGCATTTCCTGACCATAAATTGAGTATCGATTCCTTTTGTTTGCTTGTAAGTTGGCAATTTCGCGCTTGATGCCATCTATTAAGTAAGGTAAATAAATAATAAATGAAAAAATAATCAAAATAATATTAAAATAAAAGAAAAATTATTATAATAAAAATATAGATAGTGGCAGATATATAATCAATTTATATATTTACATTTCCGCCTTACTCACCGATTCGACGCATTGAATTATCTATTTGAATTTTAATATTTCGGAATTCCTCCTCCTTTTGTGATTTGTTCTCGGCAAAAATTTCATATTCACGTTTGTCTGATTCATTCATAGCCTTATTCTCGGCCTGCTCTCTACGTAAGGTCTCCAGTTCGGCTTCATTGCGACGGCGTAGCTCTTCAACGCCCATTGTTCTAATAAGAAAATAATTTTAAAAGTATAATATTAATTAATATTAATATTAAATCGTAACTTGGTTGAACTTTTTAAAATCTGTTTTGTTTTGCTTATACTAACTTTGAGCGTTGCGCTATATTCTGCTCCAAATCCGCAGTTAGCGATTCTAAATGATGAATACGTTTTTTAAGACTCTCCACATCGATTTTGAGACCATGATACACGTTTGCTTTCTCTTTCAAACGCGTATTAATCGCTTGACAGTTATCCTTTTTTTGATTGTACTCTGTGCGGTTCAGGCCAATGACTTCTCTACAGGTACTACAGATTTATAACAAAAAAATAAATTGAAAATAATTTGCAACGTTTAAAAGTATTCGCAATCTTACTCCATTTCGGCTTTGAGTTTATTTTCGATTTCGGTTTTGCGATTCGCTTGCTCGTCAAGTTTTTCACGATCGCGCATAGCTTCAGAAAGCGCTTCTTCTATCTTAGTTATGGCCATTTCCAACTGATTTACCAAAGACCACTCATATTCGGCCTTTTTCTGATTTGTTTCTTGCTATAACAAATATATGTAAATGTTTTGTCCTTTTATTAATAATTAGGTTTAATTAAATTTACCTTTAGTTGTACAAAGGATAATATTTTGCGGTACTCTGTTTCAAGTTCAGCTATATTTTGTTGATCTTCTTCCAATTTCTTTAATAAAATAATTCAAATTTTTATACGTTATTATATATTTTACGATATATGACAACAAACCTTTTCAATGTGTATTAGGCGTTGTTTATGGTCCTGATACTCATAATAGCATTTGATAAGTTGTTCCTGTATTGAATCTAATTGCGTAGCTTTCAGAAACAGCTGATAGTTCTTCTTTGGTTCCATGCTGATAAAGAAATGACATCATCACATTCCTAATAAATTCCATATACAGTGCTATAGTAAACTTACTCTTTGAGAAATTCACGCGCACTGTCCTGGTTCATGACAAAAGCCGGATTGTCAACTTGTATATTGTGTATGTCCATAATACGCTTCAGTTCATCAAACTTTTCTGACACAACACGGCCACTCGCATTCTTAATTTTATAATTACTTGCCGATTGGGTAATGGCGCGGACAATCGTTATTTCATCACCATATATCTCTGGTCTGAAAGCCTCAACACCCTCGTTGGAAATTGTAATTTCGACACGCGCAGAACTTTGGCCATTACGGATTAAGCCTTAATACAAATAAAAAGAAAATAAAATAAAAAAGTTTAACAATCATTATACTATGTTTTGTAAGTTTTTGCAGTTTCGCACAAACGTTTTCAATTTCATTTATTTTTTTTATACTCACTATGTAATGTCGTCGAGCGATTGGTGGCACGAGCACGCCCACCCATACCCACTACCAATGCCGCCAATATCGCACTTTTGCCGCAACCGTTGCGACCTACCATGAAATTGACACGCGGATGTAACTCAATGCAGTAGTGTGCATGACACATAAAATTTACCAAAACAACTTTTTTAATCTTTCCACAGCGTGTAGCGTCCATCGCTATTTGGGAATTTGACTACGATAAATTTAAGATTTATATACTATATTATGAAAACTTTCTTCCACAGCACATTTAAAACTGCTTACCAGTGTGCCTTCGCTCCGTTTCTGTCTTTTAGCTTGACTGCACGTTGGGGCATCTTCCTGTGCCGCAGCTTCATTTCCCACATTTTCGGAAGGTAGCTCGTCCCTTCTGCGTTGTCGTGCACTACGATGCTGAGTATTTACGGTGGAATCTGTGGAAATGTTAGACACATCGTTATGGTCTTGGACGCGCCGTTTTCGACAAAGGCTCAAACTCATATTTAAAAATGTCTATTATATTATCACTTGTTTCCTTGGATCGTGCGTCTAATTAATTACATATTTCATTATATACTGTTGAAACACTATTTATTTTATTTAAAACGCAAAAAAAAACTAAACAAACGCTCCAGCAATTGCTTTTCCTTTGGCGCAAAACATACTTTAACATTGTTGCCAGATTGTGTAATTTTGCTAAACAAAAAAAATGACAACTCAAAGAAAAATTTTGTTTGACGTTTATTACGTAAGTAAATGTATTAAATTAATTTGGAAAATTTATCGAAAAATAATCGATTATTTTATAAAAATATTAGATATACACAAGTAAATACAAGAACATATTTCGTTTTTATCAAAATTCGTTTTTATTGTACTAATATAAAAAGAAATCTGCGTTTTTAATTGAATTAATAAATCGATTTAACTTCGAAACCGGTGATTCCAATCTACAAAAATATGTTCGTATTTATAAATTATAAAAAATTTCAATTACTTAAACAACATAGTTTATGATTCCAAAAAGCTAAACCGCCTAAAGATATGCTAAGCTTTTAAAATACCTTTAGCAGAATTTATTTTTCCAAATTACACTGCTTTGTCGTTATTAAACAAAAAATTGCTTTATATATAATTTATATATTAAACAAAAAAATCTCTTTTTCATCTCTCACAAAATTTTGCTACTAATATTATGCGAATTAGCATATTAAAATATTTTATTAAAAATAATATGCAAACGGAAAAGATGGTTTTACAAAACTACAATATTGTATCACACACCTTATAGACATAATGTTTTCACACAATTTTGTTTAAAACATAAAATCACACGCACACAAACATTATCTAAAGCATACACACACTCACAGATGTATATGTTTTCACTTAATTATTATTTGTTATAAGATGCACAATTGTTTTAATGATCTTCAGACCATTTTCATGATTTAGCAAATTCAAACACGGATCGCTGATCTTTTCCTCCAACAATTTTAACAATTCCAAACGCAAACACTGTATCATCTCTGCCGTTTCATGCGTATGCGCCTTAAGTATAATCCAATCCTCTTCTAGCAGAAATACAAAATCGCCGCCATGCAATTCGATTTTAAAATCACTACCAGCGAACAATACCAACGGCACCAGAGGCAGCATGGAGCACTCACGTATGAATATACGCGAGGTTTTCACTTTTTCCTGATAGATGAGGAACGGCGATTGAAAGCTGCCCACAATTGCGTTCACCGATGATGGATGTATGGCAACGAAGCCGTCTTGGCGTGTTTTGAAGCGCAAATCTTTGGCCGTATGCATTTTGGCCATTGCACCACCGACAGTCGAGATGTAGCTACGTTCGGGTGTAAGCACCTTAACAATGTTGGGATAAAGCGCGGCGTAAAGCAGCGATATGAGCAGACGATTATTGTCACCATTCACGTTCAAGTCGGCACCTGTGTAATATAGTTAATTTTATATATTTTAGCAAATATATTTCAAAATATATTACCTGTTAAGTCGAGTATATTATCGCTGGCGTTTTTGCGCTTGCGCGGTATGTTGATGGGCACAAAACCAATTGAGACCAGCAATTCCAAGAACTGATATTTCACCTCGGAAATAGTTTCCAGTGTTTTCAGTGAGAGAAAATGCTCATCTGCGTAATTGCGGCTGGCGTAGAAATTACGACGCGACACTTCCAACCATTTCTGCAAGTTAAAACATAGATATGTTTACACCACAACAAATAAATTTCAACACACTCACCTTGTATGCTAACAACATTGTCAAGTGGTCACTATTGCATATAGCAAATTCACGTTTGCGCTTCTCTGCCTCGGCACGTTTATTAAAAGGACTCACAAAGGGCGATTTGTGACTCAAACACGCCGCTATGGTGAGCACGCTATCCAAACACTGGAAGATGGCGCCATATAACATGAGTTTGCCGATGCGCACATCAACCGGCAGCGCCGATAAGTGATGACCCAGCGCTGTCAAATCTTGCGTCTCATCTAAAGCGCCGACATCCTGTAAACGGCGCACAGCCGAAAGTATATTTTCCTCGGTGGGCGGTTCCAGTGTACGTCCCAACACCTCCAGCGTATTTTTAGTGCTGAAGCAAGGCAAGGTTTTTATGCGCAACACGAGCTGTTCCAAAGGTACACGATGTATCTCCGGCACAGGTTGTGCTAGGAAGTTGTGCCGGAAACGATGACCCGTGTAGAGATGTATGCAAACACCTGGCATGACGCGTCCGGCGCGTCCTTTACGTTGCATTGCGTTGGCGCGTGATACCCAGACTAACTCCAGCGATTCCATGTTACGATTGGCATCGAAGCGCTTCTCTTTCATCAAACCGTAGTCCACAACGAATACGCAGTCGTCGATGGTGAGCGAAGTCTCGGCAATATTAGTGCTAAGCACGATTTTTCGTTTACCTTTCGGTGCTGGTCGGAAAATGGACGACTGCTCTTCGCTGGAGAGCGATGAGTGTAGCGGTATGACGATGAAGTTACCGCTTCTGTGGCAGAGAATAGACGAAATATTGAGCGTATGCAACATAAAAATTGAACAAATTGTAGTAACCTGTTTCCAAAGAGAGCGCTATCGCCAAGCGCTTCATGCACGGTTTGTATTTCTTGAAGACCCGGTAAAAATACTAATATTGTGCCTTCCTTGGGCCAGTTATGCTCCCCTTCCACAATGTATTTCAGCACAGACTCCACTAATTCGGGATTGATTTTCATTGGTTCCATTAGGTAGATGCTTTTACAAGTTTTCTTCGAATAATCTTTGAAAAAATAGAATGAGATATTTGAAAACATACAAGAAGGCACGTTCAGTTCGGTTGCAGCTAAACTTTAATAGCCTTTACAAATAAAATACAATAGTTTCCATACAAGAATTTTATTTCGATCGAACAGCTTGTATATATATGAGCTATCGTATGTTGATCGTGAACATAAGGCCCTAAATTTAAACAATTTCAAATAAGCACTCACCACTGTAACGCCCATACATCTGCGCCAACGTGAGCTTGTCATCTTTTATGCTCCTGGCAGGCTCGGCAGCTTCTGACTTTACATCCGAGTATTCTAATTCACGCATTAGCTCTTCTTCCTCCTTTTTGGTAATTTTACGACAATACTGCGAATCACATTCCATTACATAATCACATACTTCCAGAATATCTTCGAGAAATAATTGCTCGACGTGGAATGTGCGCCCAGGTATATCCAACACTGGTGCACCACCAAAATATTCTGAAAACAATTTGGCATTTAGGGTGGCAGACATGAGTATCACTTTAAGTTCAGGTCTATCTTTGAGCAGGTCCTTAAGTATCATAAGTAGAAAATCGGATTCTTCACTTCTTTCATGCACCTCGTCGACAATAACATGCGAAACGGTACTAAGCAGTGGATCGGCAGTGAGACGTCGCAAGAGGATACCGGTGGTGCAAAAAGTTAGACGTGTGGTAGATGAAATTTTATTTTCTAGACGTATTTGGTAGCCCACCGTTTGACCCACACGTTCGGTGCGCTCATCGGCTACACGCTCTGCCACACCTATCGCTGAAAGGCGTCGTGGTTGCGTGCACACTACTTCCACGTGTGGTATTTTGCTGGAATCCTTAAGTTTGGATGCATGAAATAGCCAATTGTCGAGTATGAATTGCGGTACTTGTGTGGACTTTCCACAGCCGGTCTCGCCTGATATCACAATGACCTAAAGGACAATTTGCTTATTGACAGTTATGTTCGTTATACAAAGAAATTGGAAAATACCTGCGACTTTTCTATTAAATCCAGTATTTCAAGCATTTTCTCGAAAGCAGGCAAATTCCGACGTCCCAACATCATTTTACGGTATCTTTCGTCTTCCTGTCGTTGTAGAAATTTTCGCAGCAACACGCGATCTTCATTTTCGGTTTGTTTGGTGGAACGCTGTTGTTCGGCATGGGACGTTTGACCTCGTTCATAGTGTGTTGGCAGTACTTCAGGCGCGCCGCCATTTGCTGTGGTTTCAACGTCGCTATCACTGGCGAAAAGTGATTTGGCATCTGAAGGAAATGGATAGGCATCGCCTTTCGGCAGTTGTGAGTACGCCTCTTCGCTTTGTATAGCTTCGCAAATGCTATAAACACAGCCCATGCCATCGGCGCAAATGTTGCGTGCCTCACAATATAAACGGCGCGCTACAAGTAACAATATATCACGTGGTAGATCGTGGCATGTTGTTTTGAGGTAGATAAATGGTGCTTCGTATGGGTACTTAGTATCGGGTGGAAATCGTATTTCAAGAAAAAACCAATTGTACTCTTCGTTGCCATCGAGAAAATCTGAAAGTACGGCAAAAATATTTAATACGTCCATGTTATAAAAAATCATTTATTCTTACCTTCGTGTTTTTTCCGCTGTCCCTCTCCTTCTTCTACAACGGGCGCTAAATGTGCAAAGCGGCATTTGTTGCCGAAACGACATGTGCCATTGCTGTCAAAATTACGACAACGGGCCTTTCCATTGACTGTTGGTTTCGCTTTCTGCTGCGCTGCTTGGTCGGGTATACCAGTACGTTTTCGTCTCTCTGACGGACTATGTATCAGTAAATGATCTATTTTGAATTTCAAACTCCAAACCGTATTTTTCTCCTTTTCCTCAAAAGCTGTATCATAAATAGATTCTAAAGCTGCCTTTTCATCGTTACGCATTTCCAAGAGATCTTCTTTGCTTATATCATTATTCAAGAACTCGTTAGCTTCGTCATCTGTTTGAGTGGCTAGTACACGCATATATTTACGATAAAGCAACAACAACGCAGCATCGGTATCTCCATTGCAGTGATCAAAAGCTTCTGCGCAATGCAAAGCCGCGAAGCCATAATTTTCCAACTTTAGCAAAGCGAAACGCCGCAAACGGTCTTCTGGAGTTTCTGCCTTCTGACTGTCGGCTGAGTAGTTGGTGACACTATGTACAACTAATGTTCCACGATCTTCCCAATAAGCTTTTTTCATATGACTACCCCGATCGCTATAAACTGATGCGTCATTAAGACGAAAATCGGGGCCATGTATCGCCCGCAGTGTCTCCATTGTCATTTTTTGTGAATCTTCGGACAGACGCAATTCTTGCAATTCAGTCTTCACAGCAACTTTGGTAGGCGCAACTTTGATAGGGGCATTACTGAAATAAATATATTTAAATTGTACACTTAACAGAGGCTAAAAAATATGAACATTGCACTCACGTTGTTCGCGGGTCGCAGAGTGGGCGGAGGTACCAGTTTTCGTCTTGCTCAGGTTCCATGGTGTTGGCTAATAACAACTGTGTATATATTGGTTGGTATCAACAACTAATTTCACTATATTTATATACAATTTAGCTATTATTGCATCTACTGGCGAAATAACCAAAATTATAAATAAGCTGAAAGTCTTTAGAAAAAAAAGCAACAACCAGCAGATATGCAACAAACGTGTCAGCAGAGAACGTATATTTATATATATACATATATATATGTCGGCAATGATCAGCTGGTCTTGCTGTTCAAAGCGCTGCCGTATGGGATAAATATTTATTGTTTTCAAAAGCGAGGAAGAGGAAGAACACAGCGGAAATGATTAAAAAGTCAGTTGTATGAAAGTTATAAAATATCACAAAACGAAAAAACCCAAACAAATTATGAATTATTGAAAAGTAATACTATAACTAATAAGAGGTAATTATGATAATACCTTATTTTATTTATTTAGTATCTTATTTACTACCCTTAGCGATTATTTTACAGTACTTATCGACTTCAACTTAGTGAAGTGCATACGATTTTTGCAACTCTGCGTCTTTCCAGAAGAGGTAACGGTTGTTCTGTCGTCTTTATTGAAAATTATTATTATTATTCCCGCCTATCTGTAATTGGATTTTTGTTTTTTTTATTATAAAGGGTTTAATATGAATTTTGTGGCCGCTCTTACTTGTGGTACTACACCAGAGGTAAGCTTTTGTTTTACAAATAAACAAATGTGTAAACTATATTGTGAAAATACATACGGCAGGTGGTGGCATCGCGATGTGTGAACCAGTTACTGCTTCGTTCCGAACCCCAAGGAGAGCTTTCCCTGGAGGCGGCAGCAGATTTTATTAATGAACTGTTCAAAGCGATTGGCTTGCACACCCAGATTACTCCACAGCAGTGTGAAACGGGAAAAGATTTCGACTGGGATGCAGCTGGTTGCCGCCGCTACATATTTCATCGTAACTCCATATTTTTCAACAGTTTTGAGCTTTTTCTTAATAAGCTAAGTAAAGCAGTGCGCAATATACAAGCAACAGCGGCGGAATCTAAGGCACTTGTACTATATCTCCAATTACTGGGTGTTTGGTGTAATTGCTGTATGGATTTACAGAAACAAGACTCCGATATGCAAGTGAAGTTTCTCGTAGAACCAATTGCGCGTATTAGTAAATATATTTTACACAATATTGTTGGGCATATCATTTCAAATTAAGAGTTTTTACAGATTACCAGCTCTTTCTTGGTGTGCATCAAATTAAAAAAAACTGTGATGTGGACTTTGGAGGATTAAACTTAATCTGCAGATATCTGCTGAATAGCGCCTTACATGGCTTATAGTATGTTTTATAATGTATTTTGTAATTCATTCATTCATATTTATTTTTACAGTTTTGAGGAATGTCACTCATATATAGCGGAAGGTTTAAGTAAAATTATAGAGCAGTATTTTGGAGCATCCAGTGCCTTTAATGAAGACGCATTTCAATTCTATCGCCTTGTTTTTAGATTGGGGGTAATAAAGCCGTAGTGTTGATAGTATTTTAAATAATAAAAACATGTATAACATCTTTGCACAGCACCATAAAGCAACACATTGTGGTGTTTTTAAAAGCCTCATACGTATGCTGGATAAACTTTTCAGGCAGCAAAGTGTAAGTAACCATCGCCAGCT
Source organism: Bactrocera dorsalis (assembly GCF_023373825.1). Classification (NCBI taxonomy): domain Eukaryota; kingdom Metazoa; phylum Arthropoda; class Insecta; order Diptera; family Tephritidae; genus Bactrocera; species Bactrocera dorsalis. Next base: position 4,921,231 of record NC_064306.1, read on the forward strand.
TGTAAGCTTTCTTATTGAAAAGGGTATGCAGGAAGTTTACTACACATTTCTAAAATTGGAAAGAACGAAGGGCTTGCTAAAGGCCACACTCACCTTTTTGGAGAAACTGAGGCCGTAAGCAAATCTTAAACTTTTTGTTGTACGAAGAATGATTTAATAATTGAAAGCGCATTATAGACATTTACTCGATTTGGAATGTTTATCGCAGACGTTTCTGGAGGCAATACTTCGACTTGCATTGCATAAAGATGAAAGCATTTCATTAACTGCAGCACAATTGTACATTAAATTTGCACGTGCCAAGACATGCACTGACGAATATATACTAAAGCATATACTGGAGTTTTATTTGGAAGATCAGGTGCTGAAACTAATACGTTTAATAGTTATTTATTTAAAAAAAATATACTTTCTTTTAAATCTTGTCAGGCAAATTTGGAATCGCTGATGCCTTATGTTAATGCTCTATGGTCCTATTTTCCTTATATGCAGTCAATAGAAATATATTTTAAGTTGTTGAAAGATGCTGGAAGCGAGCCAGATACCATGCATTATTTTGTTGCTCAATTTATAATTGTGGTGTACAAAAAAATGTTGAAATATGACGGTAAAAGCACAATGTTTAATATTTAAAAACGTTGAAAAGTTAGACAGCAAATATTTTATCCTTGTATATCTTAGATTGTGAGCGTTATGCAAATGCATTTATTTTCGTTTACAAAACACTGCCTGCATTATTCAAAGAATCAAATAGCGAATGCGTCAATGGCATACTACTGCAAATATATAGCTTGTCTGATCAAAAAATGTTGTGTGAGCATAATGCTGAATTAAAACAGGTATAGTGGCATTACAACTAAAATAAAGATAGTAATATAAATGTTTTTGCTTCCAGTTTCTACCTAACCTTGAAGATTACTTTGTGTCGATATTTAAGGGTGCTAGAAAGGTGCACTATCTCTATTTGTATGCTTCATTTGTACATTTTGCACACTCCATTGCAAAGACAAAAAATTTCTATAAATTGGATGGATGCGGTTTACACGTCTATGGACAATATGTAGCTATAGAGCGCGCACTTAAAGACCTTGGTGCAGAAAAGGTAGGTTTTTTCTAAAATATTTTTAATTTTTTTTTTTAATAAATATGTGAACAGTCACCAAGTGCGCAGCAAGTGGATGACTACTGCTACACTTTACAAAAAATTGGCGTTTTATTGAAGGTAGGCTATAACGTATTTGATCAGTTGGAACACATTATGAAAACGCTGAATGTACGCCTGCTCCAAACTAAACAAATACATAAGTTTGTTGATAAAGAAAGATTTATTGGTAAGTGTCCTTTGCTACTTAAATCAGAATTTTTCTAATTTTTTTAAAATTTTCATAAATACTAGATGTGTATGCCATTGATTTATTGGTGAGTGGATGTATTACATTGTCACACAATAAAGAGTTCACAAGATCTTCAAAAATGTGGCTTGTGCGTGAAATACTCGCCTTGGAAAATTATTTAGTTAAATTTCTAAGCAAAGCGGAGTCAACAACTAATGCTCAAATGTATCGTGTGAAAACGGTAAATATATAAAAATATAAAAATACACATAACTTTTTAAATTAAAATATATTTTAATTTTACATTTTCATTCATTCAATAGCATTTTGTCTGCCTTACAAACCTATATTACTCATTTCGTGAAGTCACTGACATACCCAAGCTGCCACTTAGATTACACCCATATCATGTCTTGGTTGAAACGTTGCTCTCTAGTTGTTTGCAGCGTAAGCCGAAAGTGCAAGTTACCAGTGAAGAGGAGTCGGAGTTTCATCCTAAGCACATTATTAGCTATCAGCGAAATATGTTTAACAATTTCACGTTGCTGCATTCAACGAAAGACATTGAACTACCATCGCCAGTAGCTTGGAAGCTATGCATGCGCTATGGTGCGGTGAGTATTGGTGTTCTGTCAGCTAATTTCTCCCTCAAATGCATTGCATACATTAAGGATGAGCCTTTTGAAAATTGTAGCGGTTAAATTCGAAACCAGATCAAATAAAATTCAAATTTAACTAGGAAAAACGTTGACTTCGGTTACATCGAAGCTATAATGCACTTCACAAAAAAAGACGTTTTCATATAAGAACTTCGATCTAGAAAACTTCTTCAGATATTATAACTCTGTCTTAGCCTCCAATCATTGGCAAATTTCGTAAAAATATCTGATCAAATAAAAAAAAATCATACAAGAACTTAATATGAATCGTCCCGTTGTTATGCTAGCTGTACGCTATAATGCTCCGATCTGAAAAATTTCTTCAGATATTGTAGTCTACTTATAATATAATCCATGCAAAATAAATTATCAAATAAAAAAGTTTTCCAATAACTTCATTTTGATCGTTTAGTTTGTATGGCAACAATATGCTATAATGGTCCGATCTATAAAGTTTCTTAAGGTGTTACCTTAAAATATAAGCTATGTCAAGTTCCATACAAGAACTTGTTTTTAATCGTTGAGTTTGCATAGCAGCTATAACATAGTGTTTCGATATCAGTGATTCTGACAAATTAGCAGCTTTTTTGGGGAGAAAATAACGTATGCAGATCGATATCTCAAAAACTGAGATATTGTGTAGCGTATATATTTTATAGGTCGGATACCATTTTCTTCTAGGTGTTACAAACTTCGTGACAAATTTAATGTACCCTATTCAGGTTATAAAAATACCTTATCACTTCTTCGTTTTAAACATCAGTTTTTGTGTGTTTTAATCATTTCTTTTGCCTTGTAGACCACACACAAGTTCGCCGATGAACTATTTGCATTTATGCAAGCTTTAATAAAACACCATTCCAAAATATTTGCGCATATTTCTGCCGTATTAATATACAATTTGTACAATCAAAGGCCACCGTTCACAATAGACGTTATACAGGTGAGTCGAAGAAAAAATTCTAACCTTTAGGTCTTTGGGAGTACAAAACTAAATACATATATGTTTATTCATGATATACATATAAAATATATATTGTATTTCACGTTCTTACAAATGTTTCGAAAATATAAGTCGAAACATAACCTAGAAATCTTAATATCAAAAATTTCCTAGCTAGAAGACGTAACGGTTAAATCATAAAATTGTCCTACCAGAGATTTCTATTGAAGTACATATTTTGAGTTATTTAAGGTATTATATCCACTTGCAAATATAAAAAAAAAACCTTTTTATGGTTTTTTTCTAAAAGACACTTTATTTTATAAATAAATATAAAAAAATACGTATACAGAATTTAATGTCCTTTAATAATCGCAGATTCATTTTGAAAATTTTGGCCTTTCTTAAAATTTTAAAATGCTTAAAATTATCTTAAATGCAAGAACCAAAAATATTTCTTGTTACAATACCAAAAAAGTCGTTTTTTATGAAAAAAGTTCCATTTTAGAGAGACTTAAATGTCGAAATTGTAAAATTCCTTCGATCCAAGAAATTCCTCCTAAAATTTCAACTCGTTCGGACCAGCCGTTTTCGAAATATTTTACGCTCCGGCTCTGATTTATCGTTTCGAGAAAAACGAGTTTAATATTTTGGGAGCAAACTGGAGTTAAAAAATTCTTACAAATGCGTTCATATCTCCGAAACTACAACATTTGCCCGATCAACTTAACTTCTCGAAAAGAATCTGAAATATATGTATGTATGTGCATACATTTATTCGATATTTAAGCAAAAAAAGAATTGATTTTTTGAAATTCAAAAGTGGATATGACTCCTTAAATATTACTTTTACATTTTTTTTGTAGGTATGTATTAGTTTGTAGTAGAGTTTGTAGCCGACTTGATGGGTTGTTAGTGTTAATATGTATTATACTTAAGTATGCTTAAAAATATCACATTAATATAATCAAAAATATTGAAATATTAAAAACTACATAACCTCAAAAATCTACCTGAATAACTGTAGCGTAGAAAACTAAATGTTTTATGTAAAAATTTGAATTAAAGCTTGTGTTTCTTAATGAAACGATTTGTTTTGCATCGCAATTATTGAACTCCCCCCTTTTATTCTCGTTTTTAGTCCGTTATTTCTGCACAAAAGTCCTTCATTGATCGGCTTCCAGCCGAACATACGCCCACCTTGCTCTGTGTTACGGTAGTTTTGCGCGTTTTGCAATTTCTACAACAAGCCCTTTTAAAAATTCCACCCATCACCGGCGGCAATCGTTTGATGGCTTTGAAACACCTCTACCTCTACACAGAAAATTTGAATGTTAGCGATGATAATGTGCTGCCCGATATGTGAGTAATGCCAATCAATTTACCCAAGTATTTCCTTAGAAATAACTGTATACGCTTTTTAATTCTAATTTATAATATGTGAAAACATTTTCTTGTTTGTCTTTTCTTATGTACTTGTTTTTGTAGTCGGAACCAAGCGAAAGCCTTGCAAAATCACATTTTAAATAATGCCGAACAAATGTCTTTAAAGGCGTATTTGTGCAGTTTGGGCGTGAACACAGAAACCAATGGAGGAATATAGACTCAGGTTGCACACGCAACAAAGTTTCAGAAAAAAATATAAAATTATCCCTTTGTTGACAAACAACTAAAAATATTCTTGAAATATGACGATATACTTATTTACCTGTATGACATTTAGTTTTAAGCTTTGTGTTTATTATTTATTTTCATAAATCAACCTAATTTCATTTTCATTATCAATATTTGTAAACAATGAGTTATTGCATATACATATGTACAAGAATGTGTGCATAAGAAAATGAAAGGTGCAAATTTGTAATTTTCCTATGAATTATAATACATATGTACATATGTATTTGCTTTATACGCTGCTCCCTGATAAGTTCACAATTAACTGCGTTATTAAAAAACGCCGTAATTTCATAAATTTTAATTTATGCACTATATTTAAATATACTTGCAAATAATTATATACTTGTCAGTTTGTTGTAAATAATTTGTGATTGCTTATCACTAAGTGACTTATTAATATTATAAGCATATTTATTTAGAATTTTCTCAATTACTTGCATATATACATATGTATGTATGTATGTGTATATTTTACTATACATACATAGTATGTGCCTAAACTTTCTCCCCTGGCAACATTTTATAATGAATTACTAGACTAGGAAACACCTTTCGTGTACTACTTCAATCATAACACTCTAAAATCATCCGTTTGGTAATATTGTCTGTTAATATTGTTTTAATTAATGTGCTTATACATATATGTATATATGTAAAACTATAAGGCGGGTCATCGAAAAATATAAGCAAAGTTACTTTAATGATTTTAGGTTTCATTGACTGTTTGCTTAAGTTATTAACAAGCATGATACAGTAATATATAGTAACTACCTAGGAGTCGTGAATTGCTTGTCAGCTGGTTTTTTTGTTGCAAGTTTCTGAAAAATTAAAATTAGTTTAAATGGGTTATGAATAAAATATGTTAACTGTTTATAATTAGTGGGCGCGAGTTGGGTAAAAAATTTACAAAATTATTAGTTATTTTTTCATTCCAAAAAAAAGAAAAGTTTAATGTTGTTTGAAGTTTAAAAATTTTATGTATTTAAACCTGTTAAATTTAAGCACTTTAACATTTAGAAGCTTAAATGATTTATTTGTGATTTTAATAAATACATTTTTATTACATATTTTATTTTGATTGGTAAAAAGTATTAAATTAAATGCATATATATAATATTATTTTGTTTTGATTGATAAAAAAACAATCAAAGTTTATAGTGACACCATATCTATCGATTAGCGGTTATGGTATGTTCAGATGTGCGATTTATGACTTACAATACATTTCAAATATAAATATAAAAAGTAACAAGCAAACAATTATTTAATATTAAAATGAAATACAATATAAAATAAACTATAATAATACATTTAAACTTTTAATTATTAATTCGTATATAGAATATTATAAATAAATTATAAATGTAAAAATGAAGCCTAAATGATTTGTATACATACATACATATGTATGTAAATTTAAATTTATTGATCAAAATTAAAACTAAAAAATGCTTATATTAATTATAACTAATTTAAATATTAATTATCATCAACCGCCACTTTATCAAGTAAATCTTAAAAAAAAAATCACAATTTGCTTTCGTTTAAAATATTTTAAAAAGACTGTCAACAACTAACACATAAATCATAAGGCACTTCCTTTTTGCACTTACCGCGCAACTTAACAATTAATTAATAGCAATTACTAATCTGTAATAAAAATCTTTGTCGGTGGAAATTTACATGCAAATTACGCATTAATTTGAATACCTACGCACGCACTTGTTAACCTGTCTATGAATGCCTTAAGTGAGTACTTAATTTCTAGGTCTTGAGGGAAATTAAAACAGACACATAAGTGCTTGTAATAACATTTTTTTCGCTAACTGATTGATCGGTAGTCATCCATTAAAATCAATTTAAATATTGCACCGCTCTAATGCAAATAAAACGCGAAATTTTGACAGTGAATATTAATTAAAAGATTGACATCTTAATATATAAAAAATATACACAACACGAATCAATTATGAGTTAGACAATTTCGATAAGTTTGACAATTTTTTTATAACAAAAATTTTGGGTATTTATGTATGTATGTCAATTGTCGTACATCCGTATTTTATGTCTGCAATCATCCTGAGGGTTAGTCTAGCACTCCTACGGCATACGCATACGTCACAGGTGCCCTTGAAGACCAGTTGCTTATAGTGATATCTCTGGACTGTTTTTTATGCTCATAGATTTCAATGTACATACATATGTTTGTAAAATAACCAACTCCTTAACTGCGCCCTCAAATGTTTATCTAAAGTCAATTATCAATTTTATTGGCGCAGTTGGTTAGCTGAAATGATGATACATTTCTTCTTCATTTGAATTTATTATATGACTGTAATAAATTACATATGTATGTTTGCCTGTATTTTTTTTAAGCTAAAGTTGGCTAGAATGATCGCTTTATGCTACAAAATGCATGCGATTTAACTTTATGTATTTCTTGTACATATCTTTTTGTTTTTATTATTTGAATTATTTTTTAAATTTTTTAATAATTTTTTATATATTTTTCATATACATACATACATATTTTTTATTTTATTTTTTATGACTTTTTTATTTAACAATAATTTCAATTTCTGTTTTACACACACACACACAAATGTTTAAATATTTCTTAGTTTCAAACACATTTTCACTTTGGACGAAAACTCTAAATTTTTGCGTAAATCAAACTAAAAATGCGCCGGCTAATTTTCAACCTGTAAGCACATTGTGTGCTCTGCAGCCTCTGCGGCCAGCAACAGACGCATCGTTAAGGTGATAATACATTTAATTCATTGCTACAGCTTGTTTGTGTTGCTTATTTGCAAATTCGCTACCTCCTACAGCTTGCTATTTCATAAGTGTGTGCTCATGCTACATATGTATGTATGTGTTTGAACAATAATTTACTAGTATTGGTGTAACTTGAGTTCATCTCTTTTTGCTTTATTGTTGTTTTTGCTTCGCTGTAGCCTGAAGTAGTATTTTTTAGCGTCAACAAATCATTTATTGTCATAATCAACACTTGTATTTCCTCTTATTTACAAAAATACGCCTTTCACAACGTCGTGTTTGAGTGTATACTACCCATAAAGTGCAAAAATTAGAGTAATCTGTGTAACATTTATAAATACAAACAATTTTATTTTTTTTGTCAGAGAAACTATAAAATACGCTACTAACAAGCATCGTTAAATCTTTGCGAAATTCTCCGCCGTCATTATTACAACAAGGAACAGCCTAACATTCTAATGTAAACAAACTTCACAACAAGAATTTCCGTTACCGAACGTCAATTTCAGTTTGCCAACAGTTGAAACTAAGATTTAATACAAGTGATTTAATTGCCTATAACTAGCCATTAAATGTGCAAATATTTATGTTTAAAACGTGTTATGAGTTTAGTGTGAATATCAGTACGTTAATTGTGTTATAAAATCGAATAAATCGAATGTAAATTGTGCTATAGAAAAGTCAAGGAAAGTCAAGGAAATTGTATACGAACGTCCTTTGTGAAGAATGACATTGCAAAAGTTGGACCAAAAAAATTACTGGAAGCAGCACAAAATGGAAAATCGGTAAGTAGTTGCGTTGGATTATTGTTATATATAATAAGACACTTTGAAATAAGCATATAAATATGTTATTTGTGAAGAACTACAAAGGTTGTGGATAACCTTTCTATACCAACCCATATTTTCAACAACAGACACTTTGCCACATTATAAGCTTTTATTAAAACTATAAAAATTTAGTTAGTAAATTAATAATAATTACTCACATAGAAAAGCGCATATAAAATTAATGCCCCAGATCTATGTCAAAATTTATTTAAAACGTATATTTTTTTTTTAACATTTTTGACCTATAAAAGTGCTAGTTTTGCATTCGAAACGAACTCAATAGCGAGTTACCGGTTTTTAGTAAGCTTTTTAAAGCGTTACCGCTATTTGCACATCATTAGAAGGTAGGAATAAATGCAAGGAGTACGTAACTGCTCTGATTAGTGTCTGTCTAAGCATATTTGCGCTGGAGAGCAGTATAATAAGACCCAAACAAGAAAGCTAAAGATACTTACTACTTGTTTAACTAAAATTTATCTATACATTGCAAAAATATGTTACTTTTTACACGCTTTATTTATTTTATTTAGCTTTAGTATGACAAACTAAGCGATTTGTAGATATGTACATACGTGTACGCATACATATACATACATAAATCTAGTAGCAATTTTTTGTTTTTTTGTTTGTATACGCCGATCGCGAAAAGCGCTCGTTCGTTCAATGTGTTGTAATTGTGTTGATGTTGGCGTATGCGTGAGTGCAAAAGCAACGCTGAATTCGGCAGGCGTATTTATGTGACCAACGAATTTCCGGGGAGCGCGTTATTTCTAAAATAAATGTATGTGAGTATGAGACAACGTATTTTATGGCGTGCAATAAATTAAAAGTTAAAAATTGAAATTGAAGACGACACCAGAATACTTGTCACCACTGAATACACATACACAACCGCTCACTAATCTAAGTAAATAACTACCTGTTAATTTGTCTATAGATGTGCAACAGTAAAGCGCCGGCGTATGACTGGTGGGGGTGATACAAAGCTGCTTGGTAGCGATGTACGCGCTTAATATGTTTTTTGTGAACTTTTTGTGTTGTAAAAGTGAATTTGATTTATAAAGCGTATAGAATTAAATAAATTATAATAAAAGCCTGAAAAATATCACAACAAAATTAACGCTATCGCTCCAGCTTTTCTCAGCGACGCGCATTTCTGCCTCTGTGATTTAGAAATCTTCACAAGCGCGTCTTGCAGCGCCTTCAAAGCGCTCTGAATGTCTACCCTACATCCAACTGCTGCCTGCACAACCGCGCATTCAATCCAATTTTCGTGTATATGCGTCTATGTATGTATGTCTGTGCGCCACTAATAGCGCTATTGCTCGGTGCTCGACTTAAACTGCAGCCTTAAACAAAGTGTGTGTGCGCCGCTTTTTAGGTGTGTGTGTGTGTGCGAAAGCATTATAGTGACACCTACGCGCGCTGCTCACTTCTGCGCTTGTGTGCTGCGCCTGTATTATTCTCTTGAGTGTGTATGCGTGCGATCGCGATTGTGATCGCCAACGTTACTTCCCCTAACGCTGTGTAACAAATATGCAATAACAACAACAAAAAGCCAAACACTACCACATACGCGCCTATATAGAGCGGCAGCAAAGCTCAGTGGTGCTTGGTGTGAAATTGAAAATCGAGCAGCAGCAACAGCAACAAATCACAGTTGTGCCAATATCAGCAACAGCAACATCAGCAGTAAACGTTTAGGAGCAGCAGTCAGTATGAGCAACGGCGTTAGCAGTCACAGCACAGTAAAGGCGCGTCAAGAAAACTCGGTTCAGCAATCTGTGTTGTGAGCGCGTTTTTCGTTACTTGTATTATAGAATTCTTTGTTTTTTTATTTTTTCGATTTTGTGCAAAAAGGAAATTTTCATTTAACGTTAGCGGTGCACACTGGCAAGCGGTCAGTCATATTATGGACGTGCCGGTGAGCGTATGCCGGTTTGCAGTGTTACATTTTTAACTAAAAAGAATAATAAAACGAAAAAACAATATCATAAATTAAATACGTAAATTTTCAGCGCCAAGTTTACGCGTAACTAATACGTAAACGCGACTTAACGCGTACACACACGTCTGAGTTTTACGAAAAATACGAACTGAATTCATTAAAAAAAAAAATAAAATTAAAAAAAAAAATATTTACATCACTTTAAAAAAAAATACAAAAACAAAAATAATAAAATATAAAAAAAATCGCAGTACGGCCTGAGCAGCAGCTCATTACAAAGCTGTAAACGTCGCCTGGTGTTGATCTGTCTGTCCATACGCACTCGAAACTCGATCAATCTGTGTGTTGAATGCTTGTATTTACATACAAACACACTTCTGTAAATTTGACGGCCAGTAAGTCAATCAGACGCGGCGGGTGGTGTGGCTTTATCGGTGCTAAATCGTGTGTCAAGGCGTGAAAGTAACAAGTCTAAGTGCATACGAGCATACATACAAATGTACAAATATTGGCATTACAAATGTTGAATTTGTTTGATAATAAATAATATAAGAAAACGTTTAAATAAATCGCTTTCGGCGGCATATAAATTTCTTGCACAAGTAAAGTCACAAGCGCAGCATAAATATCTTTTAAAGAAAAACAAAAACAAAAAAATAAATAAAAATAAAAATAAGAAAAGCGATATACAATTTGTTTTACAAGTCATTAACGCCTTGCGATTTTTTAAATGCTGCTTAAATGTTATACAAGCGTGCAATTAAATAATAATAAAAAGCCCATTTTGTGCCGTTAACACTTCATTTAAATTAAGTGCATTATTAAAATTATTTTAAACGAAAACATACTGTCTTGTTAAATTGTTGGCAACGCAGAAGTAACGCCAACGCGCAGGATCAGCAGCAGTGCAGCAGTTGGTGCATAGACATTTTGATATCACTGTAGGTTGAGTATTTACTGCAAATTAATTAATTATTTAATTTATAATAAAAAAGTGCAAAAAATCATTTGAAGGTGCTTGACATGCGTGACGCGCGTTAACAATATATATTATTATTAAATTAAATTATTAAATTTACGCACATAAACTACATTAACAATCTGCTTAACTAATGGTGGCACTGAACTCATGGTTTTCTTACTCTAAGCTGATAATTAAAATTGAGGTTAGTCGTTATGAGTCTAAAGACCGTTTTCTCAATACCTGGTTGACTGCCAAACTGTCAGTAAAAAAAGTTTCTTTACCGAAAGAAGGTTGGTTAAGTTAACCAGGATTTGACTAACTGATGTCCATTTCGCAAATGTCTCCCTGAAATAGTTCGCGTGCTGACGGTTCCTGTGGTCTAACTCTAACTACTTCAGAAACTGGACTTCATTGCAGTTCTATAGCGTCAGAAAATTGTTCAAGAAGTAAAGACTATGGTTACCGTACATTCCTCCCGGCAGTCGGCTTACTTATACTTGATCCCAATGTGAGGGCGATTTATTTATGGAATTAATGTTATAGTGACTGGCGAGTGTAATAATAAATACGCATAAATACCTGTTAACCGAGCTCTTAAGCTTATAATGTGTCTGACTTCGAAAAATAAACGATTTAAATTCACTTAAGACGTTATACATATATATGCAAATATATGAGAAAAGCTTTACTGCTGCCAATATGCTTGATCTGCATTTCGTCTGAAAGTAATTAAAAAAAAAAAGAATATCCCAAAGCACCGAATTAGAAAAGCAGCTGATTTAATTTTACAAGCGTGACGAATGTCTTCTCACTGCATTTAAGCCGATTCCGGTTTTCTCCTACCATTCGTTCCCTGTTTTTGTACCGAAACGCTGTTGGCTTCTGCCAGCTCAATAACAATAAAAAATCACTCATTAATAATATCAACACCTTGTAATCATAATGTAATTAATAAAATGTTAAAATTGCATTAACCGAATTTGTAATTAGCACCTAAGTAATGAGTGATGTAAACAAAATTTATTATACTATGGGAATATTCCTCTGCATTTCGATCAGCTGTTCTCAGGATTAAACTTTTTGGGTTGTTTTAATGATATTTGAAATACCATCTTTTCGTTTATTCTTGTATTCCTGCTTAAGCTGGTAATTAGGCTATATTTTGCTTGTGTCCAGGGAGAAGTTGCTTAATTTTAGATCTCCCATTGAGTTTAGCAAAAGGTGACCTCTTTAACCTCCTATAGATGAAGAAATTCGGTACAAACATGCGCTTGAAACGAGTTAAAAATATCCTACATAATTTTGTTTACCTCACTAAGAGCTACTCACAGTTCCATTAGTCGTTTTGCCCTAATTCCGCTCAAACTTGGAGATAATCTAAGGTTTCGGTCCGTAGATTAACAAAAGACTGTTCTCAAAGAATGCAGAAATGACTTTATCAGGGACTTTTAAGGCATATGACTTCTGTTTTTAAAGAATGTGTAATGTCTTTATCAAGGTCTTGCACTAAAAATTAACACCATAACCTTAAAAGCCATAAGATTTCCGTGTAAACCAAGCTGTTCCAAACACAATTGACAACCGATTTCCATGACAGTCGATTTAACGTTATCGAAACGAACCTGGATGACAAATGACAACCCAATTCTACGACAGTCGGGTTTACGTAATCGAACAGAACCCGGATACCCGGCCAAGGATTGTGTACTCGGCAACAGTCAAGCACAGTCGGGTAACCGGAACGGACTCACATGTATACTTGGCCAAGGATTGTGAACTGACCCACTAAATATGTGTCTAAAATTATGAAACCCCCTACCCATTATTAAAGCATTTCTATGTATTTCTGCCTTTGGCACCCCACACTTTATCACTTCAAAGGGACTTAAGCAACGGCTGCGCTAAGATATTTTCAAAATTAATTTAAAAGAATTTATGATTAGCTTTACTGACGCCAAAAGTAGCAAAAGCTACGCGTCGCCTCGGTGATACCCACACCTCATACCATCACAAATCTAAGCAGATAATAACATGTCAAATGATGGTACGAAGTGTGACAATTTAGATTCAATGTTATCGAAAACACAACGAACATTTTAATACCAACTTGTCAGAGTAGTTTAGAGAACATGTCAAATTAGTGGAATTGACACGCAAGAAAGAAACTTAAATTGTTGCCATGATATGATAAATCAGGAATTCCATGAATCTTATTTATGTCCCGCGCTTTTAGCAGTGATTAGGCGAAAATTCAGTGAAATGAGTCGGGTTTTTGTCTCTTTGCAATTCTAGAGCTGAGTAAGAATAAGCACGATCTTGATATTTAAAGAAAATTCTCTAGAATGGCATAAAGCCTTGTCTTCGTAAGTTACTAAGCTTTCACTGTTGCTGTCAATAAAAAATATCAAACAAAAATTTTCGAAATTCTCACAAAAGAACTGTTAAAACCCTACGAAATCCATCGTCGAAAATTTCCGGAGTGCCGAATCGAAGAAACAACTCACTAAGCAAATCTAATAGCGGTAGAATAGAAAGGCGTTTATCGCCAAAAGCAAAAATTTTCAAAGAGCTTTCTGCTTCTTACTATATAATATTTAAATACACCAACCAAACTTACGCTTTCTCCTTAGCAACTTCGTCAATAGCATTTTCAAAAACTAATCCGCTAGCTTACTGTATTACTGTTTTGATAAATACGCTGATTTGAAATAAATACCGCTATGCCCATCAATTATCAGCCTGTTCGAACACTTACACACATATTTATTAGAGCTTAATTATTACCCTTTATGTTATATATTCATTATTAAAATGTAATTTGTCAAAATATTTGCATTGTTGATATTATAAATATTAACTTATTTTCGTAGGAGTAAAATATTGGCAACGAAAATAGCGAACACAATCAGCTGATGTTGCATTTTATATTTAATAAAACTGTTTAATTGCCGTTAATAGTAAAGTACAAGCGTTGAAATAATCGATTAATTATCTTTTCATGATTATTAGGCAAAATCTATCGAATTGAAATTTTACAATTTTTAAGAAGATATTTTTCGCAATTTAACATTGCAGTTATTGGTCAAATCAAGGCTACAGTCTCTGAACATGTTGTTCAGATCGGACCACTATCGGCCCATTTATGTAGTTGCCATGCAAACTGACCGATGAAAATCAAAATAAAGAATAAAGATCCGTTCACTTTTATGTTATCTATGTATGCAGCCGATTTTTTTTAAATTTAAATTTTTTTTAGTTTTTTTTTTATTAAAAATCCAAAATCAAAATAAATTAATTTACTATTTATAAACAATTTTGAGAAATAATTGTGCCGCATTCTCTCTCCGCCGTTTCGATTTTTATGACATTTAGTATTTACATAAATACAACATAGCAGATATTAGTATTTACTACTTCATTTGGTAGCCACTCTCATTGATACTTCCTCTTTACTGGCTTATAAAAAGTATTTATGCATCCTCGGCTCAATTGTTATGCAAGCAGCGTTTTTATTTATGCCTTTCCCAAACCGAGTTAACGCCCCGACGAAGGTCACGCTTTCGGCACTATGCCAAATGCCAACGTCATAATAAAATTTGTCACTAACTAATATATGTACATATGTATATTGTGGTGGTGGGGGGTTTTGAGATTTTTAAGCCCAAAATCACCAACAAACCTACATGCAAACACATAAACTAACAAAAAATTGCCTGCTTTGCTACAAATACATACGTGTTTGTAACATTGTGCATGTAAACACTCTATTGTTGTTCAAGCATTAATAATCGATCGATTATTTTCATATATGTGCGTTATCGACTCATACTCACCTGCGCTTACAAGGCATGCTGTCAAATTTGAATAGCAAAAGAAGCGCAAAAGCCAATGCAAATCCTGCGTACAAAGCGTCGGCATTTAAACTGCAAGCCTTAGCGTATGCAAATATGAATTACATACAGGTTTATTTGTAAACAATCAATCATATTTTGTGTATGCATGTGTGCATGTGTTTGCTTTGTGTTGTTCATTACTATTATAATATATGATTTGGCGTTGAACTTGATTTTACGGACTTTGCGGGTGACAACAATTTGTTTTTACTTAATATGTCGTTGTTGTTGCTATTGCACAGTCTATACAGTTGGCCGCGTGCTGCATTTAAATTTACGAATAACATAAATTTTGTGCACTACTAATTAAGTGCCATAGCCATGCACGTGAGAGACAAGTGTTTGTGTAGTATTTTGTATCGAAAGTACTGCGAGTAAAATATGTATATCAGATTGTATGCGCACATATTAAAAAATAAATAAATAAAACTTAAAATGTATAACAAACAAAGTTGAATTACATGTGTAATTGCGTCAATACAAGTATGTACCTGTAATCAAATTGCATTGCACAAGTTATGATATCAGCGTCGTTTGCCGCCAACAGCTTAGCTGTTGATCAAGCAGCCGGGCTAGTAGGCTTGTAGGCAGGCGCGGCGTGCCATATACATATGTACATAGGTTAGACCAACGCAAACTGGGGCAATCTTATCGAAGTTTACGCTAAATTGACACTCGAAATGTGTGCAAAACGATTAAGTGTGAGTTGATTTGTGCTAAATTGTGATTTATGCGCATTGCCAGCTAGAGAATGGGTCAGCGCATGGTCAACGTAAATGTTATAGCATGTATGCCGTAACGCGCCATAATAGGATAGGCCGGTTCTTAACATTATTTTTTAACTTTAAAGGGCAACCAGCTCTGTAGTAGAGTTAGTTGAAACAATATTAAACAAACTACAAAGTGATAAATATAAATCACATTAGTATGATTTTAAATTATTTTTGTACAAACAACATTTTTTAACTCAAAAATAGTAAAATAAAAGTATATTAAGTTTGGCGTGAAGTTTGTAATACCCAGAAAGAAATGTTGGAAGCTCTATAAAATTGAGTTTCCCATAAAGCTTAAACATAATTGATCAGCGTAATAAGCTGAGTCGATTTAGCTATGTGCTGCTGTCTCCCCGTTGTCTGCATATATGCCAACTAGTCTCTTAGTCTTTGAGATATCGATCTAAAATCTTGCACACGTTCTATCTTAACCAAGAAACTGCTTATTTGACGGAATCGCTGATATTGGATCACTATAGCATATAGCTATCATACAAACTGACCGATTAAAATCAAGATAAGGATCTTTTTTATACTTTTATGTGAAAAAAATTCATCTGTGAAGGGTATTATAGCTTCGGTGCTGCCGATTTCTTGTTCCATTCAAAAAGTCTAAAGTGAAAACACAACTTATATATAATTTTTCTTTAAGCGTCAACCTTGAGTTATTAAAACCACGTATAACAGTAGTAAATAGTACTTACAATAATTAAAATAACTGTATCATTAACTACCGTACATTGACCTGCCCGAAGCATTGATAAGCTGTCGTTGCATATCGCTTGTGTTGTAAACCGATTGATTAATGCGATGCGGTAACTAGGAAATATATGTATGCATACAAAAACGTCTACTTGCAAGAATATTTAAAAATTGTAAAAAAAAGTATGTAGAAAGGCGACCATGAAATTTATTAATATCAAATTTTCTTTGTTCAGCAAATATGATGCAAGGAAAGCATGAGTTTTATTGCGGTATTGTCGGGCAGTTAACTTTATTTTGAAACGTTGAATTGATGCAAATATCTCTTCCCTAGCTTTTTGGAAGGTGGGGCTACTAAATGATTGAAAATAGCAGAGCTCTTACATTCGCTGACACTGTGTATAAATTTGTTAAATAGTGGCGAATTTTTTTTGTAGCGTTCGAGACCTTTCGTTCACTTTTAGGCCCAAACATTCTTTGGATTTTTTTCTTTGGTCGAAAATAACATATTGACCATACAGACTCCACGCTTGTGCATAGGTATTTTTCTAGTAAGCGCCTCTATTAGTAATGTTATACCGTATGTATGTATGTATGTGGTCCATTTTTCATCAACTTATATACGCAAAGTCTTCGTGAAGCTTTGTTCGAGCTTTGTCTTAAATTGGAGAGTTCCATAATTTTTGTTCTGTTTAATGACACGTTTTTGTGGCGAGGGACGCAGACATCTGCCTTGGGTATATAAATTTCCTTCTAATGTGTTATTGTTGAAAATGATTGAATTATTTAATTTCAGTAAATTTAACTGAAATCCTCTATCTCTTCGCTGGTAAATGGGACTCAAAGAAAATTAAATATTTAGGCACAGCATAATTGGTCAATTAAAAATGTTTATTTAGTTTTTTCATTATTTATTTTAGTGGGATGGTAGAAATATTAATTTCCAAGCACAAACATATAATTATCTGCTGTATAACTAATTTTACTATTTACTATTAGAGCAGCTGACACTTATTAATCTATCGATAACAATAGATTTTCACAGTGAACGATCCTTACGTCTGCTTATGATGGCGAGCGGTCGTAATTTATGTATTATATATGTACATAATTATGTACGTATGTACATATGTGAATAATATATTTTATAACTTCTTAATAAAATTTCTATAATTTTAATATCTTGAAAATACATACATATGCAAGAATATATTTTAATAAAATTTCCACTATGTCTTATAGGCGTGTTTTTTATATCTTGTAGATAAAATAATAGATACACCTCCTTTAAAAATCATAAAACACGAAAATCGACAAGACAACGCCTTTTTTAAATTTTCCATACCATTTACGTATCTTATTAATCTTAAATAAATATTTAAATATTTATTTATTTTTCAATTTCTTACGAAAAGGTGTGGATTATGTCGGAAAGTTTTCTGTTGAGCCCAAAAAATACAATAAATTCATATATTTTTTTATATATATAGTAAAAATGACGTCACATTGCGCCATCGCTACCACAATTTAACGAACACTTGTTAATTATTTAATGACAATTTATACCAAAAATAATTGTCTGCTGCTTTGTTTAAGTTAAAAATATTTTATATTGTTTTATAATTAATTTAATTGACACTTTCGAAATTCGCCAGTTACAGTTTACCACATGTGGGTGTTTTAAATTTACATTCATATTCAAAACATGATTTATTGCATGTCTCAGGGTATTTAGTACCCTATAATCGATAGTTCGATAATTTTATGCTAAAAACAAATGCACGCTGTTTTTATTGCAAACACGTGGTTGAGTTTTGAAATGGTCTTGGTGGGGTGTTTCTAAAGGAAAAATTGTAGATTGAAAGTCTCGATCGATTAAAATTAAGATTAAGGTCGTCGTATACCCTTTTATGGTATAAGAAATTCAGCTGTGAGGGTATTAAAGCTTCAATGCAGACGAAGTTGAAGCGGTTTCTTGTTTTTGCTATCACAATAATAAATTTCCAATTGGAAGTGTGACATTTGTCGTACTTAGAAATTTTTGCTGCAGTGTGCATTGATACTAATTACTTTTTGTATTTCTAATATGTAGAAAAGTATTTATGTGCATCTTTCTATTCTTAAAGATTATTGGAAAAATTTGCAATAAGGCATGTAAAAGCTGATCATTTTTGTTTATAAAAATAATTCACTGCAGTGCTACCGGTATTTTGTAATTTTATTTGATGTCATAGCTTTTCTGCGAAAAAATCACGATCAATGAGCTTATTTACGTTTATCCATTATTTACAAGACGTTTCATTTGTTGTTGTTTTTTGGCATTTTTTTTAACTGCTAATCATTTTCATTATGCCAAGCGAAAATGTGACAATTTGCGGAATTCACACGAAAATTTCGGTAGCTATGTGTATGTTTGCATGTTTGTTGTCGTAAACGTAAATATGCAGAAGTGTCTAGTTGACACAACAAAAATGTCATAAGAATAATGCAAATATCGTTGAATATCATAATTGAATGAGGAAATATAAGCAGGTGAAAAAATGTATACACTTTTGATTATTTTCCGACAAAAAAGTGGAACACCTGTTGGCTGTTTTGTTTTTGGTAAAGAAAGAGTTAAAAAAATAAATGTGTTTTGATTAAAAAATTTAAATTATCTATATTTGTAAACTATTTTCTGCACTTCCCGTTGGTAAGAAAAAAACCGTTGTAATCTGAAATGTGCACTTCCTTTGCCACTCTAATTTAGCGTAGTGTCGTTGAAAACGCCGCTAATAAAAACAACTTAGCGCTGATCACGTATAGAAATACCCGCAAATATGCATTGACACTTGTGCATACAAACACATACAAGCGCACTTACATATGTTCATGCATATGTATATTCATACAAACATGCGCTTTTCTCGTTAACGTGTTTGTTTTGTTTACAAAGTTGTCGAAGTTGTCAACTGACGCCACTGAGATTTCATTTTTCACTTCTTTTTCAAGAAATTTGCAACAAAAACAAAAAAAAAGCAGTCGCAGTTACTAATTTTTGAACGTAAGTCGCTAAAAATGTATCGGGTCGTTGCGGTGTGAGGGGAATTACCGTACGTTATTTTGTCAAATAAATGTCAATCAACCGCTAATAAGCGGTGGAGCTGTCGATATGTGCCAAGAAAGCGGGGAAAATCACGCCTTATTGCATATCTAAACGAGGGACACTCGATAAATACGTAGAAAATAATAGAAATAATAATATAAAATTATTGCATTTGATTTATAGCCATTCTAATGCCACGTTTCTTCTTTATTGGCGTAGACTTCGTTTACGCGGTTATAGTCGAGTTTACAATAGCGCGCCAGTCGTTCTTCCTTTTCGCTGTTTGACGCCAATTAGAGATTCTAAGCAAAGCCAGGTCCTTCTCCAGGTCTTCCTTTTCCTCTGCTTTCCCCAGCGCGTACTGCGTCGAATAATTTCAGAGCTGGAGTGTTTTCATCCATTCAGATCTAGACAGCGTAGCCGTTGTCTCTTAATTCGTTGGACTATGTCAGTATCGTCGGTCGTACAATAAATCTTTGGCAGAACCTTGCTCTTTAAAACTCGTCACGGCGACTCATCAGATGTTGTCATCGTCCATGCCTCTGCACCAAGTAGCAGGACGGGAATATTGAGCGACTTATAAAGTTTGGTTTTTGTTCGTCAAGAGAGGACTTTACTTCTTAGTTGCCTACTCAGTCTGAACGAGCACCTGTTGGCAAGAGTTATTCTGCGTTGGATTTCGACGTTGCTGCTGGTGCTTAGGCTGGTTCCAAGATAAACGAAATTGTCTACGACTTCGAAGTTATGACTGCCAACAGTGACGTGAGAGCCAAGTCGCGAGCGCGACAATTGTTTGTTTGATGACTTCTTCTTACCCTCGTTCGCTGCCAGACCCATTTGCTTCGCTTCCTTATCCATAGAGGAGAAAGCAAAACTACACTGAGAACGCATATCAATATCATCGGCTTACGCAGCACTCTTGTAAAAGATTGTTCCATCGGCCCCCACCGCTTTGTTGTTTTTCAGACGTAATGTAATAGTTAAATACTGCAAAACTGAAAATTTGTTAGAAACATTTCAAGAAATTGATAACAGGAACTACACATTTTTTTGATAAGTACTTAATTTCTTCAAGAGTTATGAATGGCATTGCTTTATAAACAATCTAAGTTGGAAACCGATAAATTCTATAGAAATGATAAAAATATACTCTTATTACTGCACAAAAAAATCATATAAAAATTACGAAAATAACATTTGTTATTGCAACTGCAATTTCTCGCCTATCTAGAGTGTCATTCATGCATTTTGTTTCAAAAAAATAAAATTTCAAAGATTTAAAAAAATATACTCAATTTTATTTACACTACACTTTTATAAATTCACGCTATCGCACACCGAAATTTTCCTCCCATCAATGTTGTTTTCCTTAATTCAATGATTAACGTCAACGTCATCGCTCATTTATTTATACATACTATTATTTATTGCTTACAAGTGCGTACATACATACATATAGTATATGATATGGATATACATTACTTAAGTGTGCTTTTTATCATCCGCTAAGCGCTTCATAATATCGTATAAATGCGAGCACGAGTTTAACAGTGTCATTACTTTATCGTTAGTCGATGCGAATGCTTGTGATACTCGTGTGCTATCGATAATTAAGTGATAAGTGTGAGCCTTTAAGACTTTTAGCGGCTACTACTTGTTGGCTTGCGAGCTTATTTTGAAATGAAGCGCTTATCTCGAAAAATATTACCTATGTATGTATGTAATGTTATGTATTTATGAGATGAGTACTCATTACTTGCTCAACAATGATGGCTAGAAAGTTATGTAATTGTAATCGTTGCGATAACATTATTGCCAATTGGTCTAACCTTCCTGGATTCAGTAAGACACTCCAAAGAATTTCGAAAGCAAGCTAGTAGAAGCAATAAGTCGAAAAAAATCCACCTTAAAAGCTCAAAACGTGCACTTCAAAGAGCTATCAGAAGTATGCAAGTTACGGAAATTTCATTGGCGGCCCCCGTTTTCGAGTACGTGAACATTCCGACGCTGCTTAAAACTTATAAAATATACTATTCTATCTATCCTTTTAACGGTTAAGGCAATAAGACTACATGAGATTTCTGGATTCAGTAAGGCACTTCAGAGAAGTCAATTTAACTCTCGAAAGCCATAACTTGGCACTAAGTTGTTGAGTAATTAAAAGCTCAACACGCGCACTTCAAAGAGCTTTCCATTGAAGCTACCTGACCAGCGGCTATGAAAATTAAGTTCTTATCGGCGATCCATTTTTGAGTCCGCGAACGTTCCGTAGCTGCTTAAAACTTATATAATATCCCACATATCGGTGCAGGCCATAAGTAAAAGCAGAGCTCGATCTAAAAACCTTCACAGGTCTAAAGATCTAAAACGAACCAATTAGGCTTCTTTGTTTTTACTCAAATTTAAGTCTAATGATTTTTCCATCCGACTTCTTACTCCTCTTGTCTCGATTATCTCCGATCGGGAACGTGTTTGGTATCCGTTGTTTCTTTGCGCTGGAACTTTGGACATCGTGTGAGCTTAGAATGCCTAGTTCGGGACGCAGGAGGTTCACGGAACTACTCGCACTCAACAAGATTCATCTTGTCGCAATCTTCTTACTTTTTTCAAGTCCTTACTGGCCGTTGTTCCAATAGGCACCAGGGAAGGCTGAAAATTTTTTCCGATTTAAAAAAAAAGCGGGACAGTTAGTAACTGTTAAAGTTGTATGGGCGAAGATGAGGTGGAAACACCCAGACACTTTTCTCCATCGTCCAGCTTTTGCAAGACTGAGGTTGAAACATCGCTGCAGCCATATCTTCGGAGAATCTGGGGAAGTAGCATAAATTGATATCCGCCGCTTCAATAATACTTAAGAGTATTTAGATAGCACAATAGACATAATAGTTCTCAGATGCCCAAGTGGGATCTGTTTTTAGCTCGACTTTTTAACTTAACCTAACCTAACCTCCTTCGCCTCCTCTACTGATTATGACATCTTTGGAGTTTAACGACGAGAAAATCTTAGTTTAGAGTTCGCGAAACCTGGCTTATCCAATAGATCATAGATTTGGTAACCCCATTCGTAGGATGTCCAGTTCTTTGTAACTGTTTGCAATCCGGTATGATTTATGCACTATTTTGAGCTGTCTTTCTATTGTTTCTAAAACATAAAAATGTCTCCTTATCAGGAAGTTCGGTACGTCTCAGTCAAAAGCAAGTTTCTTGATAGCTTCTAATTAGGTCGTAGATATAATAAGTGATAATAAACCGTAAAATTATGTCTATAAACCGTCACGTCTAATTCATAAAACCCTATATTTGCTCAAATTTTCTTTGACTCCATCAAGTTCCTGTAATTAATCAATTCTACAAACCAATCACTTATGTTATAAACAATCAATACAACAACAGCAATAACGTAACGCGTGAAAACACGCTTCCACACATAAATCACGGACTTGTATACCCCTATCTGCGCCGAAATATTCCATACCAATAAATCATAGCAAAACGTATTCTTCTCAAGTAATCTTTATTTTGTTCGAGATATCAGTAACCAGGTTATAAAAAAGCAATTAACTACTTTAATAATTGGTTAATTACTTGAATTCTAATCTGCCGCCAGGTGAGGCATACACTGGCCGCCAAAAGTATAGCAACAATGTAATTACGCTAAGTTGAACAAGAAGCAGCGGAAGAAGAAGTAAAGCAGATTGTCTGTGCGGACATTAGTACTATATATGATTATTTATGTAAGGTTTTACGCGTGTTTTTTTTTGAGCAAAGATAAAGTTTAGGGTCTTGGACTGTATTTTCCCGTTAACTATCATTAAAGTGTCAGATTTTTAGTACAAATTTCTTAAATCGATGAGTTCTGAGAACGTAAATTTAAATTTTCATTGAGATTAGTGGATGGGAATCAACATATAGTAAGCAAAATACTTTTGAAAGGGAGGGACGTGATTTTGCACCGATTTTCTGTTCCGGAAAAAGTTCTGACCCGGCTTTTAACTCTTCCACTTTTCCAAAAAACTTCTTTTGGCTTCGTTTGGTTCCACTGAATATCGGCTTATAGACACGCCCCATAACAGTCATTTGCAACGAATTTAAAGTTACTCTCCGTCGTACAACTCCTTTCTGAACACCTTTTTGTACACCTTATGAACGCGGAAGCGTATTTGTCTTGCACAATCTGCCTAGAAATACGGCTATGCTAGGAATGGCAAAGAGAACTTTTTACTCTCGTTTTTCTTTTTCTATCTTTCTCTCCTGGAAAAAACACGTGACTTATACACGTGTATTGCATGTTTTTCCAACTCATTTAATGTAATCAAATTTAAGTGTTTAATATGCTGTTATATAAGTACATACATATATAATATTTTATACGCCAATAAACAAGAAGAAGATATATGACATAAATATGTATGGACATACATACAAGTACTTGTATATATGAACATTTGTACTTCTCAAATTACGTCTTAGATTAAAGTGGTACTTTCGAGTACTGGAAAGAGCAATACGCCTTTAGTTTTCTAGGGGAACACATCTTACGTTGTTGGCAGGTGTGACGTAGTATCTTTATATTGCCGTAAGTTGGTAAAAAAAAGATATACAACAACAAAAACATAAGTTGATTAAAACAAAATTCCACATATCGTTGAGGTCATTCCAATTAAATAAGGAATTTTATTATATTTTGAATTTCTTATCACCAAACCAGCCAGAAGGCATGAGAATATGTATAATAACAAATAGTAAATATTGTATCTAACGCCTACGTAGCAAAATAAAAATTTGTTTCGGAAAAAACAAAGAAAAACAATCGCGCGACTTAAGGCACCAAATAAATGACTACAGTCTCTCTCTGTTCACGTAAGCTTTATGTAGAGAAAATCTCCGAAATTTGGTAGTACTCTCATATTTGCAATATGCATTGATAAATCAGCTGTTATCTCGGCAAAAATTATTTTGTTTTAATATCAAAAATTATATAGCATGTAAAATTAATATAAATATATACTATATATCTTATGTATATATTTTAGAAATATTTAATCAACGTTATACACTTCAATTCGGCACATGTCGCTACGATATTTGGAGTTTTCGATTTCTATTAGCTATGTAATAACTGTTGTTTTGGTGACATATGCACATTTGACTACACTTAGAAAAATTTTTACTATCAGCAAATGTTAATATTAAATTTTTTTCTTATTAAAGAACATAATAACATCTTAGTAAAGCATATGCATTATTATGCTTGAAAGTGTTATTAACAAGTTAGTCTGATTATAACCATAATTATTTAATGTTACCTCTAAACTATGCTTTAGGCTAACACGGCGTATGAGTAACCTTTTGGTATACTTGAATGGGTTTAGTGCCTATGTACATACATTTTTATTTAATAATTCTGAGGTATTTGTATGTATATACAGCTTATAATGTGAATAATGAAGAAATTTATACATTTTATAATTTTTGTAAAAAAAAAAATTAGCAAAAAAATGAAAAGTTTCCAAAAATATGAAATATTGTGTAGTTAGCTGTGTCCTGTCATAAATAATTTAACAATTTTCATAAAGTTTTAACAATTATTTTTTGTTTTTAATTTAAGTATTTACTTCACTTTAATTAAAAAAAATAAAAATTAATTTTTTTTGTTATTTTTATAATAAAAAAATAAAAACTTTGCCAAGAACGTTCATATGTACAAAGAGCATATACATACAAACATACGTACATATATTTATTTTTATTGATTTATTTACAATTTTTATTAATATAATCAATAATTTAGTATACTTAAACTGCTCCCTCTATCACACTATTATCTTTAGGTTATCTAACTGTTTGCTCAATACTTATCGATTTTTTATCTCCACTATTGAATATAACTATTGCAAATTCTTGTTTTTAAAATGAAACTTATCATTATTTACTAATAATGACCACTAAACATTATAAATTTAATAATGAACCTCGAACTGGGCCGCCATAAAATAGATTTCGCCATGCAGCGCAATTTTTCGCTGCGTGTACATGTTCCAACTACTTTCCAAGTAACTCTAATCTATTTCTCGTTATATTTTGCCAATAAAAATACACACCCGTCTTAGATACGCGAATGTAAACATTCTTGACACACACACAAGTAACTACATTCATGAGCATAGATATGTACGTCATCATCATTATGGTATTTATACAAAATATGCGAGATTTGCAGATTCGATAACGTCGCATCTCTACATTTTGTAATTAATAAATAATTATATGGCATTCAATTAGCCAGAAAAAAAGTTTAGCAAAAATAAAACAACGCGGTTTATGCTTATGGCAGCTGGCGTAGGCGCATCGTAGTGTAGCAGCGCGCAGGTGCTTGGCCGTAAGGCACTGATAATGCGCTCACCCACTTCAGGCAATACTTAAGCACTTACTACAATGGAGTATTTGGAATGTTTTGTTACTATTTACTATTTTCTTTGATTTTATTTCTCTTGATATAATTTCTTATATCTACGCTGCCTTTGAATACGCTTTTATAAGCGACAGAGTCAGCAGTTTGCGCGTAATATTCCTCGCGGCATGTGCATATTGCGTCGCTCAAAAGCGGTTCTAGCGCTAAATTGCAAATTAAAAATTTGAGCGAAATATAAGTTGTTTGGGAGTTCAATAAAAATAAATTTAAAAATAACAAACTAGAAAAAATTTAAATAAAAAAATCGAAAACGCCGTCATCACCTTCAAATGATTTACCGCATATTTAAGTGAACCATAAATTTCAAATGTGCATTATTTGAATTGTTTTTGTTGTGCTTCTATTGTTTTTGCTTTGTCTTCAACAAACGCCGAAAAATCGCTGCATCAATATGTATTGCTTGATGTTTGCCAAACTTTTGCGCGCATTTCCACGTGGTAAAGTGCTTTGCGGAGGCGAGCGCAAACGGCCGCAGGATTGTGTCAGCAGAGTTATGTCGCCGCGACGCTGGATATTATTGCTCATCTTTTACATAGCGTACTTGATGTTCGGTGCCAGCATCTACTATCACATAGAGCATGGCATCGAGAAACAAAAACGTGCGACGGAACTGCGCGAACGTATTGAAATAAATGGTGAGTACGAAATTTAATATAGTAAATTTTGTGAAATCCCGAAATTTCGGGATTGGCTAAGTTTGATTTCGGGATCTCGAAGATATATATGTGTGCCGTAAATTACGAAATTAAATGTAGTAAATTTTCGCGAAATCCCGAAATTTCGGGATTGACTAAGTTTGATTTCGGGATCTCGAAGATATATATTTGTGCCGTAAATTACGAAATTAAATGTAGTAAATTTTCGCGAAATCCCGAAATTTCGGGATTAACTAAGTTTGATTTCGGGATCTCGAAGATATGTATATATTTGTGCCGTAAATTACGAAATTAAATTTAGTAAATTTTTGCGAAATCCCGAAATTTCGGGATTGCCTTGATATACATTTTATGCGCGAATTCGCACATTTTTGCAATAATGACTGTTGCTTAGTCAAGGATTCGGCAAACAACTCAAGTAAAAAAATGCAAAAGTGAATAAATTTGCGCATGAGTCAAACCGAGGGCGTTTGCTATAGCAATTTACACTGCATTTTAAAGCATATACGTCACAATTGTTTTATTAATTGATTTTTTTTTTTGTTAAAAAGTTAATTTTTAGAAATTTGCACAAATAAAATATCCATCTCCGCCTAATTTGCATTACAACCGTAAAAATGTTGTTTGCTGTTCGTGCCCGATTTGCTATGCTTCTTGAAATTCGTTAACACTTCGGCAGGTGATTTTTATAATAATTATTAATAAACTAAATGCTGCTGCTGGAATGTGGCTTTTGTTTATTTATCGATGCTTCGATACACGTCAACTCATATGCACATCACTGTCTCAGTCTCACGAGCGCGCACTTTGTGTAAATATAAAAATCCAATTTATTAGCGTTTATTTCGTCAGGCGTTAATTTCTTGTGTAAAGTAACTATAAAAGTTGTCTAATTTGTTTAAGCAAATCAGTGCAGACTATTAGCCGAATAGATTTGCTTTTTTTGTGGGAGTAAACTTTTCACACAAGGCTTTTAATTGGCCAACGAAAAGAGAAATTTAGAAAAAAAATAGTTTTGAGATATTTTTAATCACGGCTGACGTATTGTATTTGGGGTTGCTTCATCAAAAGTGTTAAAAAATAAATTACGCATCTCTAAAAAGGCAAGGGGCTCAACCCCCTTTGCAAGCATGAAGAATACTGCTAATTTCGATTAGCATGATCTCGGATCATTTAATATTGGTTAAGAAATACATCCTTCACTGAAGAACTGTACAAAATCAATGTCCCTCTTGATCTATCATTCTCTAAGAAGGAGTATTATCGAAGATCTTAGATCCCCATTTAATCAAGAGCAGAAGCTCAATATTTCTTTTCAATCAGTCCCCATTACAGTCGGGTTTACGTAACCGTAAAGGACTCAGATCTTTATCCGGCCAAGGACCGGACGACAGTCGGGTCTACACAACCCAAACGGAGCCGCATTTTTATTCGGCCAAGATCTGTCATCTTCTCCAAAATATTTCAGAGATGTATTCTACCGATGCAACACATTTCTTTTTTTGGGAAGCTTGCCTAAGCCTTTTTGACAGCTCGTTTACCCTGACATTACTAGAGCTATAGCAAGTAATATCTCAACGTTCAACAAATCTATTGAAAGTTCTGAAAACTATCGACACCAAACTGCACCCACCGACCCACAAACTCATCAATGCGCGCTCAAATACAAACGAAATCGTTGAAAACATTGACATCGAACTTGAAATTATTGCCTCTAACCCCCATTTACGTAGTTGGTATTGTTGTAGGTTAGTTGTAAACCACACTCACACGTACCGTGCATAAAACGATATGCAAATTCAGGCTGAACGACCAACGACCAATGACCAGCGCAACTGCAAACTCAGCTATTTCGGTAATGTATCGTCGTAAAAGCGCTTCCGTAAACGAACTTTACCGCTCGCGCACGAATTAATTTGTATGTGAAACACACCTACGATCGGAATTTTTTTCTTCAAATTTTTCTTTTGTCTCGTTTAGTTGATTGAAATTTAGCTGTGCGACTAAAGTAGACAACGTAAATTAAGCAAAATGCTCAATGAACCGCATAAAAGTGACGATTCGAAGCTGCTGAGTAGCCGCGCAGCCGACTTATGAGCACGAGGCGTTGTAATATCACATGCTTAGTGGTGATAGGTGGGCGTACGCGGTAGCTGCTACTCACCGGCTTACAAAGCTTGTATTTGTATGTGTATATTTGGCGCGGAAGTATTATATATCTTCATTGTTGGCTCGTGTGTCCAGCTACAAGTGCTTCGTGTGCGCTTTCAAATGAATAAATTGCGGCACTCAAAGGAAATCTCTGCTCAAAATCAAAATCGCTCAGCTCGGCTTGGTATTGTTTTGTGCTAAATAACTATGTAATATGCCTCTAACCATTACAGTCTTTTTGTTTTGTCTGCTTGTCGTATATTCCATTGTAGTTACCGCCGCCATTTCGTGTGATGTCACTGATTGATGGTTTTCGGAAGTAACGGCGTTTAAAGTTTCACGGCTATGCGCTGACACAGTGATAGTGAAAATAGCAATAAAAAAAACCTAAAAACAAATTGTAGCACATGTTTTGCTGTAATCGATTTAAATTGTTATCGATATATTGGCTGTGCCTTTGAATGCAAGTAACGCTTTCAGTTTTATTCTTTTCACTTTCGTCGCCTATTTTTATGCATGATCGCATTTTCCGCATACATAATTTGTACTATTATACAAACTGATAGCGAATATCAGTGAATCAGTGATTTTTACAAATTTATTTTAATTAATTAATTTCGTTTAAATGGCGCATTTTGTATGGCAGCTGGGTCTTATGTAATTATAGTTGTGCATTTGTACTTACACATGTGTTTTATATATAAACATATACATATATACACAAGTTAACCGCTCAATTTGCTCATATTTACTCGCAGTGTGACGCTCCTATTTTACTTTAAGTACATTTTATTGACATTTACAATGACTTAATGACATTTTATTTATTTAATTTCCTTTGCTTTTGTTGATTTAGTAGTTGTTTCACTGTTCGACATTAAGATTAGGTATTTGTATCACTTATCAGTTACAATTCGCGAATGCAGTCAAAATAAAATGCTTCGCTGGCAAATAAACAGCGTACTACTGAGTACTGTATAGATACAAATTGATGTAAATAT
This sequence comes from Bactrocera dorsalis, assembly GCF_023373825.1. Taxonomy (NCBI): domain Eukaryota; kingdom Metazoa; phylum Arthropoda; class Insecta; order Diptera; family Tephritidae; genus Bactrocera; species Bactrocera dorsalis. Next base: position 4,951,097 of record NC_064306.1, read on the forward strand.
GTTTGCAAGCAAATAAGTGACAAGAAAAACGTTAGCTTCGACTGCACCGAAGCTATGAAACCCTTCAAAGCTGCATTTCTTATAGCTCAATAGAGTATAAAAAGATCTTTTTCTTTTGATCGGACCTTGCTGTTTCGCTATACCATCTTTATCTCAGGAAGTCATATCTAAGCAAGGTTTTCTCGTTGAAACTGCCAAAAAACATGAGAACGATCCATACAATACATAAACTGAGTACAACCCGACATTAAGCATGTCTACGAACTTGTAAAGCTCAGCTGAAGGAATTCATTCCTACATAACTGATTGTAGCTTTTGCTGGCTATAAGACCTCAGAACTATTAGACCTTAGAGTGCCAGTTGCATGTCTTAAAATTATTTATCTGACTGCCTTTTCTAACTTAGCTTGGTGAAAATTAGCCCTGAAGATCAGAAATACTCCAACTTTACAATACTCATATACATAACCTTTGCCAAACTTTGGCTTCACTTGTTTATTAGTGTCGCCCGAGAAATTTATGCGGGGTTTCCAATGTCAAAGTATTAATGCAAGCAATTAATATTTTGAGGCACATTTTTTGATTAATAAACACATGCAACGCTGTTGAATAGCGCTTCTCAGAGGTCATAACGGTTAGGACAATTTCCTAATTAAATACGCCCCATTACCTTTGTGACATGTTTTTCTGCTTCCGCTTGTGTATGTAAATGCTCCAAAGAAAAGAAATATTGCAATTTTCAAATCATTTATACAGTCATAAACGCCTACAATTTTCTTAATTTACACACAATTCCTGGCAATTCCTACAAAGCAAAGAAAAAGTAGATTACAAGAAAATATAATGTTAATAACTGAAAATTGCTACTAATTTAAGCAAAACGCTTAACTTATGCAAACAAACAGCCTGGACAAAGCGACAACAAATCAAAGTGTTGTATTTTGACTATGGCGAACAGCTGTTCGAATGTCAGTGGTTGTCAAGTGGCTGCCAAATGCAATTTGTAGCACAAATAAAGCAACTGAGCGACAATAAGCAATCATCCAGACGCCGATTAGGTGCAAGTATATTGCACTACTAAGTCACTTGCGTTATTATGATTATTGCTTTAAATTGTTGTAAATCTCAAGCTGTGCATGTTTACATGGCTGTTGCCAGTATGTTTGCATCTATGATGTCTATAAGTATATTTATGAGAGGCTGCAGTGCATTCACGTTCTCTAACTAAGAATTGACGCTCGGCTTTTGTCGAAAGTTGAGCGAGAACACACTAAAGAAGTGGAAAATTATTAATGGTGGCTTTTTAAAGTCAATTTTCTGCCATACAATGTACCAGAAGAAGAATAATACAATCAGAACCAAATTTACATGAAATTATTTAGTTCGAAATCAAAAATAATTTAATGAATTTGATTATTTCATTTGTGACGTATTTGACATTACTTAAGTAAGGTTGGAATAGAGTTTATTGTAAAAATCGAACAATAACATGCCGAAACGTGCGTAATTAAGTCCTTTGAGACATTTTCGGAAAGTGATATGGTTCATTCCAGCGCACTGTACACTATAATGAAAACTCTTTTGTTTTCGGAGTAATTCCGAATTTGTTTTTTGGTCAGAATTGCAGCCTTTTATATATTTCGACTCTTTTTTATTTTCGGAGTAACTCCGAATTTAATAGATTCGCAAATTAAAGTATTTTTTTATTGTTATAATGGAGCAAAAGTGTCCAAATATTTTTTTTTGAATTTTCGGACTAAGTTCGAAACTCCCTAATATATTATAGAATTGAAGTTTTTGATATTCTAATAAGAGAAGTTTGAAAATAGTTCAAAATTACCGAAGTGAGTTCAAAATTACCGAAAAGATTCCACAATTGAAGATTTTGCTGTTGAAAGAAGATATTTTCTGACTGCGTCCGAAGATGCCTACTGGTTTTTACAACTGAAGTACTTAGTGTTGTAAAAGAAGAAAAAGTATTAAAGTAGTTTTTTCAGTTTTCGTAGCGAGTCCGAAATTGTCAAAAGGATTATATAATTGAAGTCTTTTTTGTGGCAATTGAATAAAAATTATTAAAACAGCTTTTTGAGTTTTCGGAGTTAGTGCAAATTGGCATAATAGATTAGTAAATTGAATTTTTTGCCATTATAATAGAAGAGAAAGTTTCACAATAGCCTTCACAATTTTCGGAGTTAGTCCGAAATTGCTAATGGATTTCAAATTTCAAACTTTTACTGTCATTTTAAAATAAAAAGTATTAAATAGTATTTTCCGTTTTCTGAATAAGTCCGAACTTACATAATATATTTGAAAATATAACTGCTGTTTTTTGAAAAATAGAAAAATGTTAAAGATTTTTTTTTTGCCATAAATCTGAAATCGCAACATATTTTAAAACATTTTATTTTTTAATATTTTTAAATATTATTTGCAGAATACCTCGTTAGCGAATTGTCCGGCAAGAACGAGAGCACCATCACAGAGATACTTGAAAATATTTCCGATTATTGTGACAAAAAAGTGACGAACTATACAGCGGATGAATTTGAGCCACCTTATACATGGACATTTTATCATTCGTTTTTCTTCGCCTTCACTGTCTGCTCAACCGTCGGTTATGGCAATATATATCCCACCACTTTAGCGGGACGGTTGATTATGATATTTTACTCGATCATCGGCATACCGGTTAATGGTATACTTTTTGCGGGCTTAGGTGACTATTTTGGCAAAACGGTAAATTAATAGAAATACTTTTGTAAAAATATAATTTAAATTTGTATTTATTTGTATATTTGCAGTTCGAATTAATTTATCGCCGTTATAAAAAGTTCAAATTGTCACGCGATAAACATTATGTGCCACCACAATTGGGTCTACTCACCGCCATACTGATCGCCTTGATACCGGGTATCGGTATTTTTATACTGTTACCGGCGCTTGTGTTTACATATTTCGAGAAATGGTCTTACTCCATTTCGATTTATTTCGCTTATGTGACCACAACAACTATTGGTTTCGGCGACTTTGTGCCCACTTTTGGACCAGATCAGGTGAGCTTAGTGATTTTTTTATAAAAAAAAACTTAATTTTAATAAAACGTTGAAACGTTTACAATTTTCTCTTTCCGTTTCAGCCACGCGAGTTCGGTGCCTGGTTTGTAGTTTATGAGATATTCGTCATAATGTGGTTCATATTCGCTTTGGGTTACTTAGTCATGATTATGGGCTTCATAACACGGTAATTATTTAATATTTTTATTTATATTTTTATGTTTAAAAATAAATATTTGTGTGGGGATCTGTGTGTGTGCTTCGTGTTATTGTCAACCTAATCGAATTTGCAAAAAACGTCTTATTAATGCTTTACTTTTTGTTTTTGCTAACATTTTTATTATAAATTTATGTATGCATGCTTTTAAAGTTTTATATTTTTCCGTAACTAAAGTATTTATTTAAATATTAAATTTTCAAATTATAATTTCCAACAATTTTATTAAATTTAGCGGAAAATATTGTAAAATTTGGTGGTAGTTTATAATATATTTTTATTAACGCGCTTATTTATACATATTTTCAAAAGCCGCAAAGCTTCAGCTAACACTATTTAATGCTCCCTAAGGTTATATGCTTTTTTGACAAATTTCATGGCAACTATAAAAGGTGACAGATTAATTAAAAAAGTAGTTAAATATAAAAGTAAAAATTCATACCTCTTGGCAGGCTCCTTTAGCTTTTTTTTTTATGAAAAAGGTCTATGGTTTCTTAAATTGTATACTCTCTAAGTTATTCAGTGTCTTAGCACTTTTCACATATTATCAATTCACATCACGTCACACCATATTACACGACTGTGCACTGTTTGAAGCGAGTGGTTTCTTATATAGCCGATTAGGCCCTCGATGTTATAACACAATCACCTTACATCGCAAGATATCACCTCGTATGGCGTCATTTCAAACTGCCTGCAGGCAGCTATCACAGTTTCATATAGACTGAGGCCTAAAAACTGCTGCCGTAGTAATCGCAACACATCATGTGATACACGTCACATCATACGGTGACACATTATATGAATCATTACTCACTATATGATATCACGTCACGTCTCATGTTTTTACATCATATGATGTCATATGAGACTGCCTGCAGCAGCTACCAGCCAGAGACTGCCTCCACTCCAATTACTAGCGATCATGTGTTGTCACGTCGCAACGTTAAGTAACACATCAAATGACGCTATTTCGGCCTGCCTTATATAGGCCTAGCAGAGAGGCTGCTGCCATAACAATCACTTCCGTTCTTCTGATCACTTTATACCGATTATATGATAAAGATCACAGCTTTTAGTTGCTCGTCATATGATGCTATTTGAGACCGCCCGCAGCCAGCAAGCACAGTTTCTTATGTAGCTCCAAGACTGGAAGTCTTAGCCATCTCAATACATCATATAATATTCATATTATCTGAGCTTCTATGAAAGTACATATATATATATGTATATATTTTATAAAAGGGGTTTGGTAATTTCACTTTGATTACTGTTTATTAAAACTAACATATTTAATTTTATCGAAAAATTATTTTACTATTTATTGGGGTTTTTTAACAAATATGTTGGGTGTTTTTAAATAAATAATTAGTTTTCATTCATGTAATTTTGTATAATTATCACCCAAAATTGCATGTTTTTATGAATGAAATGTATATAACTAATATTTATATTCTCATCGTTAACACATTAAAAGTTTCATACTGGTTTCAAATAACTAATTTCACATAAAACATTTTTAATTTTTTTTATTATAATCTTTGAACAAATTTGCACCCTACATTCATTTTCAAAATCGTTTACAGTGGTTTACAAAGTAAGAAACTAAGACGTTTAGAACAGCAACTATCTACGAATATAAAAACAACACAAAATCGCATATGGAGCGGTGTTACAAAAGATGTCGGACATTTACGAAGGATTTTGAATGAGCTGTATATACTGCGAGTGAAGGTAACGAAAATTCTTTGAATTTAACAAAGAAAATTTATTTTTTATGTATGCTAGTATAATACTTTAACTGGGATATAAACAAATTAATCTATTTAGACGATAAAAGTATAACGCAACTAATTTTAAAATGCTAAAGCAAATACTTAATAGAACTTTGGCGTGTCTACAAATTACATTTTTCAATATCTATTGGCTTAAATCTTGATATGAGCGATTAGCAGTCGCTCTTTCAATTGTTCGCAGTTCATTTTTCATGGTTAACAAACATAATTAGTGGCAGTCGTTAGAAAAATTGATTTAAATTACTGCTCAAACTTATTTTTAACACTTCATTTTGGAAAGTCGCCGCATAAGTTTCTAAATTTTGTATAAAATAATGCTCAACACTGTTCATTGAATGCATAATTTTAAAATCCTGTGTATTTTTCTGTTACTGTTTTGTTTATGATACATAGCCAGATGTTCACACTATCAAACTTTATTACGACTATTTAGCAATATCGATAACTAGTTATTTACACAATATATTAATATAATATTAATATTATTGAAAATATTTCCTTAAAAAATAATAATTGAAAGTAAAATGTAATTCATTTATTTTTTTTTACTAAAATGCCGCCAGATGTTTTAAATAATGATAAGCTGGTAAGATTGTTGAAAAGAACTGGAAATTTATACGTAAATAGTAACGTCGATGTTTAGTACTTATTTATTTATTTTTCATTATTCTACTCTAATAACTTTGTAATTTTTTCTATGCAATATTCTTGGGTTATTTGCACATGAAATAAATCTAATCCCTTCAAGTAGAATATATAAAAAAGTGAATTGGCATCACTTTAACAAATAACACATAATTAATAACGGGTTTAAAATTTTAACCTCAAAATAATTGAACAATTTTGTTGTTTCTGCAACTTTTAAAAGTGTTATCTGTGTGTACCACAATTACTAAGCGGGTTAAACATGGTCAACAGCAAACAAAGTAATTTAAGAAAAGTTTTATTTTTTTTTAATTCTTTATAGTTATTTTACTAAAGTTATCTATAATATTGGACGCAAGAAATTTGCTGTAAGTATGTATTTGAAATTAATAACAAACATAATTAAAAGCAGAACAATTAAAAAAAAAAATAGAATGTAAAAAAAACTTGAAAATTTTTATGTTTTTTTATGTGCAGATAACGCAAAAATTACCTAAATAAATGATTTAGTAATATTACTTTTTATAACATTTCTTTCGTTTTCATACAATTTATTTATTTTATTTTCTTTCCGTTCAACCAGCCGGTCTATACCGAGCCGGATCCAACACTGCAGCTGCACCGTTCGAACTCTGCACCCGAGCTCACCATGTATCGCGAGGATGCGCCACCTGAATTCCCGCGCAAGCGCGCATTCTCTGAAACATATGACGTCATCGAAGCGCGTGGTGCTCTCGCGCCCATACACGCTTCTTCCGATACTGCCCTTGATAAACTGGATAAACAGAAATCCTTCCAGGACGCAGATGCTTTTCTGCAAACTACCGAACTGTTGGCCAAAGTGGTTGGTGCGTTGGGCGCTGTCCGCGTGCCACCCCCCGAGGAGGATGAATTCAGCATGTATGGTGGTTATCATGGACTGTCTGATTCGCAAATATTGGCTAGTGAGTGGTCGTATCCGAGTATTCATGAGGCACCTAAGCCGCGTGGACGCGCCAACTCCGATTACAACTTCGAGCCACCATGGCGCCAACGTCGTCCCACTGCATTGCCAACGGAATGGACATGGAGCGGTGATAATGAGCGCATACAGGAGGCGATCAACAATCGTTACAAGGAGGGTGATAGTCGTGATTTATATCGTTCAAGTTTCGGTTTACCGCCACGCGAATATGTTGTGAATATGGAGGAGGATGAGCCACCAAAGCCGCGTGTGAAGAAGTTCTCAATGCCCGATGGTTTGCGTAAACTGTTCCCGTCGAAGAAGCGTCCTTCTCAAGAGCGCATAACTGCCGCTGAGGCTGGTACGGATGTTTCGATGCCAAATGGCGCACGCCGCTTTTCGATTATGAGTGTGCCAGAGTCGGCGCGTCGCGCACCACCGCTTGACTATTACAGCACAGTAGCAGCTGATGCGAATGCGCCTTACTATGGCAATGGCAAACCTTCAGGTTTACCTGGCGCACCTAGCAGTTATCCTTCGGACGGCAGTTTGACGTCGAAACAGCCATCGGGTGGGCTTAATGGTTTGGCAGCTGGTGCACGTCGTGGCAGTAATGCTGCTGTTGGTGGTGGTCCACGCAAAAGACGCGAATCCATATTTACGCAGAAACCCGCCGCAGGCGTCAGGCGTGGAAGTCTGTTTCCCACTTCAAATGCGGCTGGACTTACACAACGACGTGGCAGTCTTTTTACGTCTGGTATGCAGCCAAACACAGGCACGCCGTCTCGTCGTGGCAGTCTTTTCCCCACTGGCGGTCGTGGTGCAGCTGATCGTCGTCCTAGTCTCTTCTCGGTTGCCTCAGAGGAGGAACGCGAGGTGTTGGAAAATACAACAATTGCTGACTTGATACGCGCTTTAGAGGTGATGCATACGCAAACTGTAATGGAGGAAGCCGCCGACAGCCCGCCAGTAATAACCCATAGCGATATGGGTGGCATCTTTGGTGGCAGTAATAAACAACGTAAAATGGGTAATGCTGGCATGGACTTACCAGACGTGCCACCATTATTCTCACTCTTCAGTAATGACAATAAACGCGCTATGAATAACGCCGCTGCCAATCGTTTATATGCACGACGCTCCACAGTCGTTGGCGCCTTGCCCACCTCGTTCAATGCGCCCACAGGCTCAACAACAACGCTTGCGGCGTCGGGTCCAACTAGCATGCTGACGCGCCGCCGCAAGTCATCAGCAGTGCAACAAATACCCGAACCGCCTCCAAGTTATAGTGAACGTGATACGAATGTGTCGTCAACAACTAACAGTACTACTACGCCTAGTAACAAATTCAAACGTCGCTTCAGTGTGCGACCTACAGCGCTACAAATACCGCCGGGTAAGGCGCCACCACCGGGTGCAAATATGAATATCGCATTAGCTTCACAAAATATAGTACCAGCAGCGCCAACATTACCATCAGCATCTACGCAAAGCGTCTTGCAGCGTCGTCTCTCGTTACGTCCATCGCCCCTAGCGCGCGAGCTCAACATTTCAACATCTACTTCGTCGGCGAGCAGTTCAAGTGATCCCAGTCCGACCAGCCCGACGGGCAGCGGTGGCACCGTGACGAGTACTACTCGCTTGCTACCCTCAACTTCCATTGCTACACCGGCTGTTGGCGCAGCCACACGTCCGCCTACAACTGGCAGCACACATTCGCCACTCTCGCGAATCGTGCAGATCGCACAAGCGCAAAGAAAGAGCAGTATGCAGGAGGGATTCCCGCTGGAGCGTACACAAAAGCCGGATGATGTGTAGAGGTCGGCAGTAGCAAAAATTCAAGTTTATTTAAGTATTTTCAAAGTGCCTAAAAATAGTTTAATGTTAATAATAACACCACTCATGGGTTGTGTACTGACAGCTAAAGCAAAGACATAAGCGCAATAACGGTATGCCATAAGTTTGCCACAGTTTATTTGAAATAACTGACACTATTAGTATTATTTGTTACAATCGTAAATTATGCATAAAGACAATGATATTTTCAAACATTCCTCAATCGCTATAAAAGTGAAAATATAGATCATTGAACCTTTAGTTTTAGTGGTAAAAAATTAAATTTAACACAGCTGTCCTATAATCCCAGACACAACAACCGCCTAAGTGTCAATCCCCAAAATTGCCAAAAACAAATTATTGTGATAAGTTTAGTATTAGCCGAGAAAGTAGCTATTAGTTTCGATAATTGACAATTAATTATTACACACACAAACTAAAAATTGTTTCATAAAAATCATATTATTTATTGTTTATTCATTTATTTACACACCAACATAATGGTGCGTACATACTTATTCTATGAACACATCAAATGCGAACGAATGTACACGTTTTCAACCTTCCTCCTATAAGTAGGGAGTTTTTTAATAAATATTGTGTGTATGTATGTATAGAGCGCATATGAACAAAAAATGTTACCAAATAAAGATGCTATAAAATGACAAAAATATTTTATTGTTTTTTTTTTTTATTCTTTATAATTTTTTTTATAATATATTTATGTGACGAAATAATTTAAGTTTTTTTAATTTTTTAATTTTATTTTATTTTAATTTTCATTTTATATTTCCTTTTATTTGAATTTGGAAAACGAATGTTTAATAAACGAATACGGAAATGGCTAACACTGCGTGCACTTGGAAGCACTGCCACTTAAAATTCCTCTAAATCTTACTGTCAAAGAATCATTTATTTGTTTAAAACACGGTAGCTCTGTCGCTCAGCTGTTGTTTGGCACAGTACAAACTGTCAATTCATTCATAAATTTTGTGCTAATTTCTTGTTGGCGACGTCAATGCGGGTGTTCATTGTACTTATACATTTTGGTATACAGACAAAGCAATTGGAAAATTGCAGAGAAAAAACATTATTTTAGTGAAAAATTGTTTAAAAATGCATAAATATAAATACTAGCTGGTGGTTTTGCTAACAGTGCAAGTTTTGTGTGGGGCAGTGCGAAGTGCTGGACTTAACGACATTGGTTTTGTGGTTTGCCTGCTCCAGTAAAGCGTGTGTGGCTTTGTGTGTGCGTGCTTGCTTGCAAATTGCGTGGGCGTTAACTATTAGTTTAATTGCAATAATATAGTATAACTGCGTTTTTAATTTACACGCTTGACACTTTTTCACTCTGTACAAGTGCGTAAAAAGCTATCAAAATAAGCCAACGAAAGCGATTCTACGCCTGTAACTCGTTAATGCTGAAGGCTTTGCTCGGCTCAGAGTCTACAGATTCAACCGAAGACGCAGGCGGTGGCAGCGGTGGCAACGCCAGCGGTAGCGGTAGCGGCAGCAGTGGCGGAGGTAGTGGTGGTGTTGCAGGTGGCGGCGGCGGAGGCGGTGGTGGTGGGGGTAGCGTCAGTCTAGCATCGAGTTCTATTTCAAGCAGCTTGAGCGCTGTATGTGGCAGTGTCATTGGCACGAGTGGCAATTGCAATCAAACGACTTGTGCTGGCAGTGTAGGTGGCGCTAATAGCGGCTTTGTCTGCAGTCTCTCCTCCAGTGGTTACTGCAACGTCTGCCTGGCGGGTCTGGAAAAGTGTCATAGCAACACGGGCAGTCGTAAGAGTCGCAAAAGTTTTTCATCGCGCAGCAAAATGTCGCATTCCAATTCGAGTTCAATGCGTGGCAGTAGCGGCAGCAGTTGTCGCAGTAGTGGCGCAGTCTGCATGTACGATGTCGGTAGCTGCAAGTCAATATCACCGGGCAGTTATAGCTTGAACGCATTGAATGTAGACTTTAGTTCCTACACAGCCACACATCAGTGGTCGAAAATGCTCGAGTGCGCCGAGTTTGTGGGCGCCAAGTGAGTGTTAACTCAGTTTTTATTGTTTGTTTTTACTAATTGCTTTGTTATTGCAGGCGCAGCAAACACACCGTTGTGGCGTATAAGGATGCAATGTTTGTGTTCGGCGGTGACAATGGCAAAACGATGCTGAACGACTTGATACGTTTTGGTGTGAAAGACAAATCGTGGGGACGTGCTTGTGCTACCGGCGTGGCGCCGGCGCCGCGCTATCACCACTCCGCCGTGGTCTACGGCAGTTCGATGTTCATCTTTGGCGGCTACACCGGCGATATACATTCGAACTCGAATTTAACGAATAAAAATGATTTGTTCGAGTATAAGTTTCAGACGGCCATGTGGGTGGAGTGGAAATTTACAGGACGGTGCGTACCAAAAACAAAAGCAAAAAATGTAGTGTGATATATTTTTTATTGTTTTGCATGATTTTAGTGTGCCAGTACCACGCTCTGCGCATGGCGCTGCTGTCTACGATAATAAGATGTGGATATATGCCGGTTATGACGGTAATGCGCGTCTGAATGACATGTGGACGCTCAATTTATTGGTGAGTTTTATTATTAATTTAAATACAAGTATTAATAAATAATTATATTTTTTTATGCAGGGCGAAAACCACCAATGGGAAGAGGTGGAGCAAAAGGGTGAACGTCCGCCAACTTGCTGTAATTTTCCTGTCGCCGTTGCGCGCGACTGCATGTATGTCTTCTCCGGCCAAAGTGGTCTACAGATCACCAACTCGCTCTTCGAATTCCACTTTAAAACCAAAACGTATGTAAATTTTTATGTAAATAACTGTAAATTTATTCACAATACCTCTCCCCCAGTTGGCGTCGTATCTCCAACGAATCAGTGCTACGTGGCGCCGCTTCAGCACCACCATCACGCCGTTACGGGCACACTATGGTGCATCACGATCGCTTTTTATACGTTTTCGGTGGCTCGGCGGACTCCACCTTACCCAACGATCTGCACTGTTACGACTTGGACTCGCAAGTGTGGTCGGTCATAACGCCCGAACCGAACTCGGATGTGCCTTCGGGTCGTGTATTCCATGCAAGCGCTGTTATCGGCGATGCTATGTACATTTTCGGCGGCACTGTTGATAATAGCGTACGTCGCGGCGATACATATCGCTTTCAATTCTCCAGCTATCCCAAGTGTACTCTACGCGACGATTACGGCAAATTCTTTCACGATAAACAATTCTGCGATATACAATTTATAGTTGGTGCTGAGGAGATCAAAATTTTAGCGCATATCGCTTTTGTGGCGGCGCGTTCGAAACATTTGCGCACGAAAATCTTAGCGGCGCGCGAAGCGCGTCAACAGCAGATGGAAAAGGTGTTCGGACCAGCGATGGATATACGTAGCGCTTTGGTGGGTAGCGGCGGGGCAGATCGCGCACCCATGCTGGAGGTGCGTTTGGCGCAAGCGTCACCGGAGGCATTCGAAATCATCCTGAACTACATATATACGGATAGAATCGATCTGAAGGAGTCGTATAGCAAAAATATAATAATTTTGATAACCGATATATACCAGTTGGCGGGTAGATTTCTAATGCCGCGCTTGGCGCAGGGTTGCATACAGTATTTGGATTTCAAAATCAACAAGCAGAATGTGCTGGAGGCGTTGTACAATGCGGATAAGAACAAGTGGGTTTAGTTATATTATATTTTTTATTTTGACTTACACATAACCTCAAATTATGCGTTATAGAATACAAATCATCAAGGATCACTGCATGCAATTCATAATAAAGGATGAAAATTACGCAGACGTCGTGCTGTCGAGCGAATTCGGTGATCTAGACAAAGCGCTGATCGTGGAAATTGTGCGCAGGCGCCTAAATCCGGGTAAAATTGTTATGGAAAATAATTTCGAAAAGAGTGAAGGTAATATCATTTTTTAATTTGAGTATAAAAATATCTTAAATTTTAATCTGCCTGCTTAGGCACCACACTGGAGAGCGACATGGCGGTCTTTCTGGAGTCCGCCGGTAAAGAATTTTGCGATATAAATCTCATACTCGATGGCCAAGCCATACCCGCGCACAAGTCCATACTCTCCGCACGCTGCACCTACTTCCAAGGCATGTTTCGTTCATTTATGCCACCCGATAATACAGTGAATGTAAGTATACGCTGTTTTACAGTTAACTCTCCACCACTCGCTACCTTCTTTTTGTCCACTAGATACAAATCGGTGAAATTTCACCCTCACAAGAAGCTTTCCAGTCGCTGCTGCGCTACATTTACTATGGCGAAACGAAAATGCCACCACAAGATGCTTTGTATCTGTTTCAAGCGCCCTGCTTTTACGGCTTGTCCAACAATCGCTTAGCCGCCTTCTGTAAATATTCGCTCGAGCATAATATAACGTATGAGAATGTCCTGCAGACACTGGAAGCCTCGGACATAACGAAAATTTACGATATCAAAGATTACGCCTTGCGTTTGATAGTGAAGGATTTTACGAAAGTGGCGCGTTTGCCGAAGATCGGCGCACTGTCACGTGAACTGCTACTGGAGATTATACGCGCGGTAGCCGATTCGCAAGGCGAGTTTCTGACACGCATCAGTCTCAATACTGATATCTGAAATTTGGTACTGCTATGGCCGGCATTGCAGCTGCTTTTGGCTTGGCTGCAAATAGTCGGTGTACGTGGCGGTATGGCGGAGGGGCTGGACGGCGCAAATGGTAGTGCTAGTGCTGTGTGTGATGACTGTGAGTGCGCGTGTGAATGTGAGTGCGAGTGCGAATGCGAGCAGGAGTGATGCGCGTTGTTGGCCAACGACAAAAATGTACTAACAACAACGACAAATACGAAACTAGCACACACTAGCAAGTAAAGCCGTAAATGTATAATTTTTTTTTTTATAAATTTTATGCAACGTTTTGCACTTATTGCACATTAGCGCCGCTATTTGGTGTAAATGCAGGCGATAGTTATGCAAAAAAGCAAACGAAAATCTAAGAAACGAAATCGGTGGCCAAATTGCTTCTAAAAATAGTATTCATCATTATTTACGCCCCCTCCCGCTCACTGTATGCATATACGTTTATGCACTTATAGTTAAAAAAAATAAATGTTTAAAAACATTTGCATTTTTAAGATATCTAAATATGTTTATCTTAAAATAATGTTCCATAATGTGATATAAAAATTTTTAAAGTTAAACCGCGAAATTTTTTGAAAACTCTAGTTTTAAATCTAAGCAGTTGTAGCAATATTATTATACTATTTTTATCTTCTTTTTAATTATTTATATGTTTTACCTTCGAAAAATGTATATTTCGTGTATTATTTATTTCCTTTTTGTATTTTTAAATTGTTTATATAAATTTTTTAATTTTGGTGTTTTATATTTATTTATTTTATAATTATTATTTTTTATATTTTTTTTAATTTTTTAGGTATTTAATTATATTTATTTTTTTTTTACTTAAATTTTTAGTTTTTTAAATTCTTTTTAACATTTTTCATATGTATGTATGTATATTTAATTTTTATTATTATTTTTTGTAATTTTTGTATACAGACATTCGTACATACGTACATACATATGTACATATGTATGTACATATATTGTTACATATTTTAACTTTTTGTTTTTAATACTTTTTATATGTTTGTTTATTTTTTTTAATTTCGTTTCATATTTTTTTTTATAATTTTTTTATATTTATATTTATTTTTTTATTAAGTTAATTAATATAACTATTTATTTTTTTATCAATGCATATGCAAAATTATTTCTCTCCACTGTTGTTCCTCATTTTTGGAAGTTAAATTTGGCAAAATTCTCCAATATTTATTAATGAATATACGAATTTTATTATATATTTATATAAAATAATTAACGAAATATATATGTATGTACTTATAAGTGTATGTTTATTTATAAAACAATATGCAAAATGTCTGCTGCAAAGCAACAATCTTGTTAAGTAACAGTTATTGTATGGCAAAGCAAGCAAAATTGTTGCTGCGTATTTATGTAGCACTAGCAAAATAATGAAATTCAATAAAAATATATTTAAAAATTTATAAAATTGAAAAATAACTTTATTCATAGTTAAATTGCCATTAATTAAAAATGATAATTGAGCATAATTGATGTTGACTATATAAAATAAATTATTGACATAAAAAAACTAAAAAATTGAATTTTGCAAAAGTACAAAAAAAAAAATTTGGAAAATTACAAAAAAAAATTAATTTTTTACAAAACAATTTAATTTTTCAAAATTCCAAAAAAATAAATAAATTATAACAATAAACATATAAATTCGGAAATTAATTTAAATTGAAAGTTAAAAGCACGAACTAAGCTCCCCCAGTCAGAAAACAATTTACTCATTTACGCTAACAAATAACATCAAATTAATATCCAAACCTTTAAACTATTAATTTCAGCTGTGCGCCATCTTTTATACTTATTCCACTAAAATACATGCATACTTAGAACTATTTCAAAGTTAAGTTAATAATACTTAAATGCTTACGAAAGTATTGAAAATTGGAGGCTAATTAAATGCTGCGGCACTGTATGTATGTATGTATGTATTTATGTTGATGTAGATGATCGCTCGCATATGCTAATGTAACTGTTGTTTATAGCAACACCGCCGTCACTCCATCGGCTCTTCCATAATGTCCACTGCACGCGTTCTATTCTCCAATTCCATCAGCTCTACTGACCGTTGCAACATCTCCATTTGTTCACGCATATGCGCCTGTTTGTCTTTCAATGTGCCCGTTATAGGGCGTATGCTGCGGGCGGTGCGCTGTATCTCATTAACTGCCTCAAGCAGCTCCATCAGTTTTACTTCACCCGCATCGTTAGATTCGTTTTGTGCAGTAACGCTTTGTTCAAAGTCGCAAAGGTCTTTATAGATTACATCCAGACGCGTGTTAATGTGATCGGTCTGTGAAGAAGTATAAAAAAACAATGTACCAGGTACAAATCAATAACATTTCTACGGTTGTGGCCGCTTACCCAATCCTCTAGGGACATATTACTGGAGTTGTGCGACATGCCGCTATTGTCTTTAGACATCTTTGCTATTTGTTGCCTGCACAAACTTATAGGAACTGTTGCTACGACGCTTCTTTTGAATTAAGAAGTCAGAACAATAAGTTTTATCCGCTTAATAAAATTAACAAAAAATTTTGTGCCGTACGTTTGCAAATTTTGAACCAAATTACAGCTGCTCAAGATAATCAGCTGTTAACTGCGCTATTGCCACCTACTGTTACATGGCAAATGCAAGTTTAGACTTGTTACGCTAGGTGTCACTGCACAGTAACAACAATTGTCATATTTTTGGCGGATGTTATTAGTGTAATTGCGGGTTTTAAAGCGTTCGGCTGCGTGTGTTCATAAAGTGAATTATTTTAGTGAAAAAAGTGTTTTATAGTAAAGTTTTCATAGTTTAAAGTGTTGATTAATGTAATTTAAGTGTTTTTCTATGTGTGTAGTGTATAATATTGAATGTGTAAAGTCTGCAATTAGTTTTCTGTGCATTTTAAAAATTGCATTTCGTCGGTTTTGCAAGTGTGTGCATTTTTGTAATAGAATCGCGTCGGTTATACACTCAACTCGGTCGGTCCTCCATTTGCAATGATATTGTAAATTAAACGCTAAAGCTTTCAGCCATTTCCAATTTATGCAAACACAAGGTGAGTGGGATTTTTCAATTAACATTTCGCATATCGTAATTATTACAAACATTTTTCTTTGCATGTTTTCTTGTAGACAGTTTGAAAAAACTGTGGTGGGTGATTTTATCGTTGGTTTTGCATATGCGTGCGCCTTAGTAATAGAATCGCTTCGTTATACGTTCCACTTGTTCCGGTGCCGGTCTTCCGTTTTCAATAATATTGCAAACTAATCGCTGCAGCTTTCAGCCGTTTCCAGTTTAGTGGTGCGCACACACAAGGTGAGTGGGACTTTTCAATTGACATTTTGTATACAGTAATTATTATAAAAATTTTTCTTTGCACATATACGTAGTTTGAAAAAATTTATGTTGTAAATTATTGCTTCCGGCAGCAATGATGGGTAAATTAAGCCGCTACTGTAGATGTTTCCACCAGAGCAGTTTGCTATAAATATTTTAGAATTTAGCAATACCAAAAGGGTTAAATTATTTACAACTGACTCTTATATATTTTAATCGTTTGTGAAAAGCTATTTTAAAATTAATTTCGTCCATTACATTTACTAGGTGTGTACTAAATTTTAAATTTAAAATATCATTAACTGCTTTATCAGCTTCACACAGTCCACACGTATGTAATTGCTAGGTTCGTGATGTGCAGGTGTAATTGCTTCCTCATAAGAAATATTCACCAAACGAATTCCTGTAGTGTTAAGATATTGTTGGACTCTGGAATGCACGAAATTATAAATCATGTAACGTTTAGTTATAGCAGCTACCCCTTCCTATGTATAAAGCACATTCCTCGCAAAGTGCTGCTGTTGGGTTTAGACATGTTATTATGTCGTCAAACTGTTTAATAACACTTGTTTTCCATTCAGCTTCGCATTATTTTAAATAAACATGACATCGCGGCGCGACAGTCAGTGAAGCACTGGCCAGGCACGGTGCCTGCGTTTCTTTTATAGCGCCAGCTTCCCGCGAAATCACCATGTGACTGTTAGATTACATCACATCGCGGCGCGACAGTCAGCGAAGCACTTGCCAGGCACGGTGCCTGCGTTTCTTTTATAGTGCCAACTGGTAGCCAGCTTCCCGCGAAATCACCATGTGACTGTTAAACTACATGACATCGCGGCGCGACAGTCAGCGAAGCACTGGCCAGGAACGGTGCCTGCGTTTCTTTTATAGCGCCAACTGGCAGCCAGCTTCGCGCGAAATCACCATGTGACTGTTAAACTACATGACATCGCGGCGCGACAGTCAGCGAAGCACTGGCCAGGCACTGTGCTTGCGTTTCTTTTATAGCGCCAACTGGCAGCTAGCTTCTCGCGAAATCACCATGTGACTGCTAAACTACATGCCATCGCGGCGGGACAGTCAGTGAAGTACTGACCAGGCGCGGTGCCTGCGTTTGTTTTATAATGCCAACTGGCAGCCAGCTTCCCGCGAAATCACCTCGCGACTGTTAAACTACATGACATCGCGGCGCGACAGTCAGCGAAGCACTGGCCAGTCACGGTGCCTGCGTTTCTTTTATAGCGCCAACTGGCAGCCAGCTTCTCGCGAAATCACTATGTGACTGTTAAACTACATGACATCGCGGCGCGACAGTCAGCGAAGCACTGGCCAGGCACGGTGCCTGCGTTTCAATTATAACGCCAACTGACAGCCAGCTTCCCGCGAAATCACCATGTGACTGTTAGATTACATCACATCGCGGCGCGACAGTCAGCGAAGCACTTGCCAGGCACGGTGCCTGCGTTTCTTTTATAGTGCCAACTGGTAGCCAGCTTGCCGCGAAATCACCATGTGACTGTTAAACTACATGACATCGCGGCGCGACAGTGACCTAAGCACTGGCCAGGCACGGTGCGTGCGTTTCTTTTATAGCGCTAGCTTCTCGCGAAATCACCTCGCCACTGTTAAACTACATGACATCGCGGCGCGACAGTCAGTGAAGCACTGGCCAGGCACGGTGCCTGCGTTTCTTTTATAGTGCCAACTGGTAGCCAGCTTCCC
Organism: Bactrocera dorsalis; assembly: GCF_023373825.1. Taxonomy (NCBI): domain Eukaryota; kingdom Metazoa; phylum Arthropoda; class Insecta; order Diptera; family Tephritidae; genus Bactrocera; species Bactrocera dorsalis. Next base: position 4,969,304 of record NC_064306.1, read on the forward strand.
GCGAAATCACCATGTGACTGTTAAACTACATGACATCGCGGCGCGACAGTCAGCGAAGCACTGGCCAGGCACGGTGCCTGCGTTTCTTTTATAGCGCCAACTGGCAGCCAGCTTCTCGCGAAATCACCATGTGACTGTTAAACTACATGACATCGCGGCGCGACAGTCAGCGAAGCACTGGCCAGGCACGGTGCCTGCGTTTCTTTTATAGCGCCAACTGGCAGCCAGCTTCTCGCGAAATCACCATGTGACTGCTAAACTACATGACATCGCGGCGCGACAGTCAGCGAAGCACTGGCCAGCCACGGTGCCAGCGTTTCTTTTATAGCGCCAACTGGCAGCTAGCTTCTCGCGAAATCACCATGTGACTGCTAAACTACATGCCATCGCGGCGGGACAGTGACCTAAGCACTGGCCAGGCACCGTGCCTGCGTTTCTTTTATAGTGCCAACTGGCAGCCAGCTTCTCGCGAAATCACTATGTGACTGTTAAACTACATGACATCGCGGCGCGACAGTCAGCGAAGCACTGCCCAGGCAGCGTGCCTGCGTTTCTTTTATAGTGCCAACTGGCAGCCAGCTTCCCGCGAAATCACCATGTGACTGTTAAACTACATGACATCGCGGCGCGACAGTCAGCGAAGCACTGGCCAGGCACGGTGCCTGCGTTTCTTTTATAGCGCCAGCTTCCCGCGAAATCACCTCGCCACTGTTAAACTACATGACATCGCGGCGCGACAGTCAGTGAAGCACTGGCCAGGCACGGTGCCTGACTTTCTTTTATAGCGCCAACTGGCAGCCAGCTTCCCGCGAAATCACCATGTGACTAAACTACATGACATCGCGGCGCGACAGTCAGCGAAGCACTGGCCGGGCACCGTGCCTGCGTTTCTTTTATAGCGACAACTGGCAGCCAGCTTCCCGCGAAATCACCATGTGACTAAACTACATGACATCGCGGCGCGACAGTCAGCGAAACACTGGCCAGTCATGATGCCTGCGTTTCTTTTATACCGCCAATTGGCAGCCAGCTTCCCGCGAAATCACCATGTGACTGTTAAATCACATCACATCGCGGCGCGACAGTCAGCGTAGCACTGGCCAAGCACGGTGCCTGCGTTTCTTTTATAGTGCCAACTGGAAGCCAGCTTCCAGCGAAATCACCATTTGACTGTTAGACTACATGACATTGCGGCGCGACAGCCAGCGAAGCACTGGCCAGGCACGGTGCCTGGGTTTCTTTTATAGCGCTAGCTTCTCGCGAAATCACCTCGCCACTGTTAGACTACATGACATTGCGGCGCGACAGCCAGCGAAGCACTGGCCAGGCACGGTGCCTGGGTTTCTTTTATAGCGCTAACTGACAGCCAGCATCCCGCGAAATCACCATGTGACTGTTAAACTACATGACTTCGCGGCGCGACAGTCAGCGTAGCACTGGCCAGGCACGATGCCTGCGTTTCTTTTATAGCGCCAACTGGCAGCCAGCTTCCCGCAAAATCACCATGTGACTGTTAAACTACATTACATCGCGGCGCGACAGCCAGCGAAGCACTGGCCAGGCACGGTGCCTGCGTTTCTTTTATATTGCCAACTGGCAGCCAGCTTCCCGCGAAATCACCAGGTGACTGTTACACTACATGACCTCGCGGCGCGACAGACAGCGACGCACTGGCCATGCACGGGGCCTGCGTTTATTTTCTATTGCCAACTGGCAGCCAGCTTCCCGCGAAATCACCATGTGACTGTTAAACTACATGCCATCGCGGCGGGACAGTGACCTAAGCACTGGCCAGGCACCGTGCCTGCGTTTCTTTTATAGCGCCAACTGGCAGCTAGCTTCTCGCGAAATCACCATGTGACTGTTAAACTACATTACATCGCGGCGCGACAGTCAGCGAAGCACTGGCCAGGCAGAGTGCCTGCGTTTCTTTTATAGCGCCAACTGGCAGCCAGCTTCTCGCGAAATCACCATGTGACTGTTAGACTACATGACATCGCGGCGCGACAGTGACCTAAGCACTGGCCAGGCACCGTGCCTGCGTTTCTTTTATAGCGCCAACTGGCAGCTAGCTTCTCGCGAAATTACCATGTGACTGTTAAAATACATGACATCGCGGCGCGACAGTCACATAAGCACTGGCCGGGCACGGTGCTGTCGCAGCGGCAGAAAACGTTCTCCAACAATTTTAAGGAGTGCTACCGAGTTAACAGTTGTTTGTCGAGTATAAAATTTACAAAAGCGCGGTCTTCATTGAAACGGTTAATAAAAAGACAAAAAGGGTTCTTCTTTTTTCAGAGTTCCTGTCTCAAATTCTGTAATAGTTTTTGTTTTTTTTGAAATAAGTTTCAAGATGATTTTAGCTTCAATTCATTACATTTTATGTGAAATCGTTTAGATTCCTGGCTTCTTAACCCTTAAAGTAACTGAAAGTAAAATAAAACTTCTTCCTCATCTTCCTTTAGTAGTGTTAGTTATGGTTGCCGCATAATATTCGTGTCTGTCTTAAATAGCTCATCTAAAACTTTTCAATTTACCGAATGCTTATTCGCTTCCCAGCAGCTTCAAATACGTTGTCTACTTTCTACGCATATGTCTTATTAGAATTTTATGCCTGCGAGCGTTTAACCAGCCAAGCAATCCATCAGATAACGTTTAATACCAATAATTTCCGTTTGCACTATTTCTTTTTAATATCCGCTTCGCTTGGCGTTTACGACCGACCAGCTCCCGTTGTTTTTATAAGCACAAACGCAGACCGCTGACCAACCCCTCACCACGCTGTCATGTTATTTAGTAAGTTCCGTTATGCAGTGTGGTGTGAGGGTCACGAATTGACCTTTTTCCGCCCTCACTCACATATCAATTTCATGCCAATGTTGCACTACATAAATTTTATAAACTCTATTTCAGCGTAGCCGCCATGCGTCTAAGGAAAAATAATGCATTGATAACGAAAAGTGGAAAAAAGCATGTGAAAGATGTCCGAAAAGAAAGAATTATTATGCTTATTAAAGGGCACATTTGTTGTTGGCGCAAATTTAAAAGCATTCATAGGTACATATGTTTATAAAAGCAGCACTAAATTGGCTATCTTCTGGGAGATGGCGGTTGGAGATGTAGGCGGGTTGAGGTGGAAAGTGTGTTCTGTTATTCTTATTCTTTTATATTTTTCTTTGGGTCTAGAAAAAACGTCCAAATTGTTGACCCTTTTCATTAATTTAAAAGAACTTCCCATCCAATTATTTCGGTCTGGCAGCAAGATTATGCTTTTGAAGATTGTTTACTTAAGATAAGCTTTCCCTAATATCTCCAGCTCCTGAAAAGTTAAAGGTGACAAATTTGCTTTATTTCAGTTATTTATTTTCTTCTAAGCTAGCTTAAAATAAGGAAATTGGTTGGTGTTGTAGGTATGAATATAACAGGGCTCTCACGTCAGTCTTTGAGAACATCTCGTTGGCTGACTTTCTATATTATTAAAGCACTACTTTTCGATTCCGATTTCCAAGGTCGTGTAAGCTTTGTGCTTGTAATGGAAGTTTAAGGCAAAATTGTCTAAAGTTGAAAGAGGTTTCACACCTTTTTGACTTTTTCCTACCTTTTGCACTTCTTTAAAAATAACAATGATTGCTTAATCTTTTGAGCAGCAAATGCTTGTATTTTTGATGAGAGCCGTCTAGAGACCAGCTGCTGCCGATTGCAAATACTTTTTCATTTTTTGTGATATTTCCAGTAGTAATACTCAAAATTACAGGAAGGTATGGTTTGGCCGTCGAACACATATTTTCAGGGGCTCATTTTAGCTTTTCTAAACAATTCTTCATTTGAATGGGGTGAAAGCTAAACAATATGCCGTAATAATTCCGAAATTTCATGAGGTCCAGATCAAGTTTCCTCTCTTTTGGTTTTCAATAAAATATCTTTCGCCATCTAGTTTACTCCAAGTAGCTTCTCTTCCATATTTTGCGAGTTTTTGCAGGAATTTGGCTCTAGAATTGAAAAATGTTCTTTAAGAAGACTCTTATTTGGTCCTCGAGTCCTCTAAGTCTAAAATGGATAAGTAGAAAATCAGTGAATTGCACGAATTGGCACACTTATAAAGAAAACTGTTGATCAAGTGGTTTGACCTACTTTAGTTTGTCGAAGCTGGCTGACTAACTACTTTGTATAAGAAATATTGTTACCAGGGAAGAGGAACTTGCTTTGACGACTGTTTGAATAGCAACTAAAATGAAGAAATGTGCTCTGAGATTTCGCTGCATTAAACTGTCCTCTTACGCAATATATTCTATCAGCCTAAATATATCTATATAAGTAATTAGAGTTAAGGATCTTTCAACAGTTTACGAAACCATACTTCTCTCTTTCCTTTAACCTTCACACGGCACAAATTGGTCACAACAGTTTTCCAATTACATTTAATACTGTGCTCATTTCTTCATGTTCACCACATTTGAAACCCCAAATAGTATTTAACTGTAAACGGCAATTTACTGCTTTGTGTCTCTGTCATTATGTGATATCTACATTTAATTGATTTGTTTACAGCCTCTAGTCAGAGGAATGTCAGTGCGTCAGACGCACTTTGTGAGCTTAACACAATTTTAGTTTGATTACTCTAAGAATTTGCTTAGCAACCCAACCGAAGCCATAGAAACAAAGCCGACAGGGTTCCACGAATTACCAAGCAAATAGCAGAACAATAGATGGAAAGCAAATATTTGTTGACTTATTGTACAAAAGTTAATAGTTGCTGTTAGTGAAGGCATATTTGCATTTAATATTGGTCCTAAGTAGGATATAACACAATTATATTAGAATTTGAGGGTATTTGCACATAAATTTGTAGTCGGTAGGCAGTGGAAACGATTATGAAGTGATAAAAATTGAGTCAGTTGTCGAAATGCGAAGTAAACAAACAGGGAACAACGTGGTAGTGTTCTCAAATAGTTTTGTGAAAGCTCAAAATGAAGTTCATGTAGCTTTGGAACTATCAAATGAGAATTACGTTCATTCTTTCACTTTATATATGAGTACCCTATTGTTTGATAAATTTTAACTAATATATAAATATTCACATTTGTTTACACTTTGTTTACATTTTTTGAGGTCAATGACCCTTTTGTTTACATTTAGCCAAGTCAACCACCATTATTTACATTTAGCCATTACAAGAACCGTTGTTTAAATTTGGGGTTTGTTTACATTTTATGGGGTCAATGACCGGTTTGTTTACATTTTGAGGTCAATGACCCTTTTGTTTATATATAGCCAAGACAAGAACCTTTGTTTACATTTGAGGTCAATTGCCCTTTTGTTTATATATAGCCAAGACAAGAACCTTTGTTTACATTTGGGGTCACTGACCCTTGGGTATACATTTTATGGGATCAGCAACCCCTTTCAGGATTTAAGTCACTTAAGTATTCTATTTTTCTTTCGAGATTTCAAAATCAATGCTTTTCTTGATTTTAGTCGACTTTTTTAATTAAATTATAACATTCCATAATACCGGAATTTCTAGATTTGATATGCATATTTTATCGTAGTTTCTAGATTTCAAAACTAATGTGTTTGACATCTCAATCGATGCTTTCCTTTAAATATAAAATTTCACAATTATGAAATTTCGAGATTACGCCTATCTCCGTCTTAAAAGTGCTGCATACATACATTTCGTTTACCTGACCTGCGACCCGTCACCATTCACTCACTCTAAGCGCAACTCAGCAAAGCGTGTTCATTTTGCTTCATTTCCAACACCAAAAAACAAGGAAATAATCTAAAAAAAATTTCATATGCCAGGAAGTTCTGGCATTTTTCGTCATTTTACACGTAAACTTGCAATTGCACGACTTTTGTTGCGTATGTGTTTGTTTTCTGTATGAGGTTGGTCATAACTTTTTCGTAAAATTTTTATTTTCTTTTCTTCATATTTTTATTTTGTCAACGCGTGGAGAGAAAATGAGTGAAAAACTAAAGTTGGTCGCCGAAAAGTCAAAAAGTAGAAATATGCGAAATTAAGCAGTTGGGGTAATGCCTACTTTTAGGCGCATACACAAACACTCATGCACACACTTGCGCAGGCACTCAGCAAATCCTCAACGCTGCGCTGATGAAATCTAAGGAAGTGGAACGCTTCATGCGCTTTATGGAGCATGTGATTGCATGCAGGCTGGCAAGCAACACACGCTCAACGAAGCGCTGACGCTTTGCCCTTACATGCATGTGTGTGTGTGAACTCTTAAGTAGTTGGCCTAAAGTGGCGTGGGTAGCGGTTTTCAAGTGCGTTAAGCTGTGTTTTTGAGAAATTTGTTTAGTTTGCCAATTTGTTAGTTGAAGCCTTTCAAAGGTAGTCACTTAGGGGAAAATCATTTAATAAAAATTGCCAGGATTTAGTTGCATCTGTAAGGCTATAAACATAAATTGAAGCATTAAAGTGTTATTTGAAAAGTTATTTAAATTTGCTGAGCCATTTTTAAAAGCTTTGGAGATAAAAATAAAACTTAGTGTAAGTTCGAAGCGGAACTGGTGAAATATCTTGGAGATTTGCATAGAGGAAAGTTCGAAGTTCAGTATGTAAAGAAAGTTCTTATATTAATAAAAGTTAAAAGTAACTCGGTTAGGTTTAAATCTATTTCTACTTACACCGAGGCTTATCTGACTTGTCCGTCTTTTGGATTTTAGTTTTTAACAACCTGGAGACTAGGGCCTTCTTCTCCATCATAGGTTATTTCGACTTTTAGTTATTTCCTCTAATAACCTCTATCGTTTCTTAGCCACTCGAACAGATTTATCTTATACTTCTGATAAAGATCTGCCAATTAAAAGATAGTTCTTATGTCGCTAGAAGCCAAAGCTAGTTATTTATACTTAACTGCAAATGGGCTGTTTCCCTTCCGATGCCTTTTGAAGAAGACGGATATGTGGATTTTCAACCCAAGCTTTTTTGAAGTGTCGAAGAGTTTTTAGTGTCTACTTTCCTTTCAAGACAGTAAAAGCGGATCTTAAAAGGTACTATTTTGCACTTAACTGGAAATCATTTTGCTCTGATCTCTTCACTAACGCTTTTCGAGTGGACAGATATGGCGATATTCAACCAAAAAATATTGCTGGAGTGCCAAAAGGCTTTATAACTACCTAAATAATTTTATGGAGTGTATAACCGCCCTGAGAAAATATTATTTCCTACTTAACTAGAAATCGTCTTGCTCAAAGCTCTTTGCTGACACTTTTCGAGATGGTTATGGGGATGTTCAATCCAAACTTCTTGTTTCAAAAGTCTATATGCCCTTTGGGACCTTGGAAAATATTATTTCCTACTTACGATGCTTTTTTAGACGACGGATATGGGGATTTTCTACTCAAACATTTTAGTCTGATCGAGTTTTGCGGTAAAAATATCAGATAAAAGATCTCGAAGGGTACAATTCCTGGGTAATTATTTGACTTTTAGGGTTTAGTTTTCCATAGCTTAAGCTTGGGATTCACTTTTTGATTACTATTAAAGCTGATGAAGAGTTAGATAATGAACAAACGGTTTATATATATTTAACAGAGTCGTTGCATGTCTGAAATTCTGTCCACATAAGCCATACTGAGTAGTGAAGCCTCTCGGAGCAATAAATATGGTATCGGGCCGAAATGAAAAATATTTTGCTATATAACCTGAAGGATTTAGAGCCCGTTTCATTGATAATTTAGCCTACGGAACCTGAAAAGCAACAAATCGTATTTTTTTAAATTTTGAGATCTAGTAATTATATATGACCGCTCACATTTTTCTACTTGTAATTATTTAATTCAAAGATGGGTGTGAGTTTTTGGAACCAAAGCCTATTTGTCACATAACAGTTTTCGTATTTTATGTTTAAACTATTGAGCTTTAAAGCATAAATTCGGTATTCACTTCGCTTTCGTGTGCTGTAAACTCTTTTTATGAGAAAATATTATTTTCCATTTCATAAAGGTACTCATATGTTTGCTTTCCATTAACGCCACTTCCTTTTAAGACATCTCTCTATCACCAACTCTTTGTAATATTTCTTATTAAATCTCTCCACTACCAGCTTTTGATTGAATTTCTCCAATAACTATAACTAACACGTACAAATGCATACGTAGCACGCTTCCGATTTAATTCAATTTGTGATAATAAAATTTCGTGGCATACACACAGGCGTAAGCACATGGTTGCGGCAGGCGAACGCGCAAGTGCAATAAAATGCCGCTATAAATGCGCCACATTTATGATTTTTCGGTTAGTCGCTATTTTCAATAGCTTTTCAGTTATACAATTTACCACACAAACACACACATACAAGCACTCACGCACACATACACTTATAAGCTGTTAATATGGCGCGGTGGAGCTCTTAAGCTTTCTAAGCAACCTTTTTAAACCTTATGTGCAGCTAATGTATGTAGCATATGTTTGTGCGTGAGTATATAAAGTCATATTTTACTACCTGTTCACACCATAAACACACACACACCCAAGCAACGAGTGCCAGTCATTCAGCCATGAATGTTTGTGCCTTCAAAAATGTTGTTAACACACAAGCAAACACACATATTTAATATAAGTGTATGTATGTTGTTGTTGATTTGTTGTTGTTGCTTCTTTTTTGTTGTTGTATTATTGGCTTTGCATTTGACAGTTGTTAAAAGCACGTGTGAAAGGCGTAAAATCTCATTAACAATACAAGTGTTGTTTGGTCATGTTGTTGTTGTGGCTGTAAATAGCTGTGAATTAAATTTTATGCTCTCTTTTATGTGTTTATGCGTTATATAATGTGAAATACTCGTAGAGTGTAAAAGTGCGCATATGAATTTATATTTTATTGCTTTATTTCGAAATTCATCGAAAATTTTGTGTTTTCAATTGAATTTTTGGTAAAATAAAATTATATTTCAACTCTTTGTGGGTGTGTTTAACAGTTCCCTTGTAGATTTTGTTGAAAAATAAGTAAACCTTTAATGGATAGAGCGCTCTTCAACTGGTAGTAAGGCTTTTTCTTCCTAAGGAGCTAGCAGCAGCTTTCTTCTTCTAAGGTTTGCGCAGCATTTGTGTCTCTGCTGTGTCCAGTAGCCTTAGATATTGCTTCTTCTTCTTATTACTTAAAAATTTGGTTGACTCTTTTGTCTTTAGTGGCTATCAATGGTGTTAGTTTTTGTTGTTTCTTTACACCTTCTAAATTTTTGCTGACTTTTGGTTCCTTAAGGGTTATAGTAGCCTTGTACACAATTTTCCAATAAGAGTGATATGATTGGAGTACTGTTCCCACTAAATCAAGTCGTTTGTCATGAATAGTCAAGTCAATATTGATTTCTAAAGCTTTAAGAGAGTCTGGTTTATTGCTACAGACCAATGACTTCAAGTACTCCAGCAGAAGTAGCCTAATAGTGTTAAGTCACAACTTCTTGTAGGCCATTCAATGGCACAATTTCTTGACATAATCGAATCTGCAAACTTTTCTAGCAATAATTATGTTGTTGCACGTGCTGTGTGGCTTTGTTGGAACCGGCTATTGTCAAGATCAACTTCTTCCAATTGCGGTCATAAAAATTTGCTATCACCGATCTATTACGCTCTCCATTGATAGTAACGGACCAGTAACCAATCCGTTCAAGACGTCTGCATAAGATCCATTAGGCCTTAGGGCTTACGGTTTGAACGATTAAGACAGAAAAATGGAGTCAAAAGTATACCTCACAGTATGCTTCTCTATTCCAAAAGATGCTCATAAATTCTTTCGTTCATTCATAGACGTCCCAGAACTTGTAGCGCATTCCAGTCTGCAGATATTTTATTAAAAACTTGTGCGTTAGTGTTCATCTCTTATGGAGACTTTGTTACGACGAGGTCAGACAATCCGAAGGTCGAATTTGAAAAATTTTTACATATGCATAAGCATCACTACAGTAAATCCTTTCGTTATTTTTTTATACATTTATCTAATTTTGCTTTTCATTTAAATTTTTTCTTATTATTGTCCACTGACCGCCTATTATCAAAATTCATTAGCGTAAAATTGTCGCAATAACAACCAGTGCACTTGAGAGGCATAATTGCTTTACATAAGCATACTCAAGAGTCTCAACACACCCTAGCAATCACGTTGGTCGGCATTAAGATGCTATGATACTGTTATTTTTACGACAAACTTTCGCGGGTTGCATTTTGTTGCTATATTTTTCTTCCTTTTCCATTATTTTGGGTAATTCCACCACAATTGGTATTTTAAGGCCTCCTTCCTTCTCGATTATCACTGTTTCAGATGTTCGCTGTTACCTTATCTTTTCATTTGACAACCTTGGACCTTGTGACCTTTCAAGTTTTCACCTTTTACTTTACTTATCTTAATATTTGTTTACTTTTGTATCTATTAAGGGAAAGTGTCATTTTTCAAGTGAAAACACTTCCTTCCCGTTATTATTGCTTGCCAGCCGTAGTCTGTAGGTGCTAAATATTTATGAGTGCAACCCTGTCATTAGCGCTATTATTATAAATGAGATAACCTATATCTGTAATAATAAGTGGCATGACAAGAGTAACGCGTAGATTCAAGAGAAAATGAAAACAAAATATCGAGGAAGTTTTCGTGCTAATTTAATCGCAATGAAAAGGCAAAAAATATCGGATATATTTCGGTTATACCGTTTAAACTGTTAAAAGTGTATTGTTTGCAATAAACTGAAGCAAAGATTGAACAGCCATTCAAAACTCAACTGAGTAACCAAGCGCTTAAAATCGTTAAGATAACACTCGTGAAGGAAAATTTCAAATCTTTGCTGCTGCTTCGACTATTACATTTGCCCTCCAAGCACACTTGGCAATCCTGCAACGCGTCCTCGCCATATTTTGTTGCTAGCAGCTCGCAGGCGGTCCGTTCGGCAGGCACTGCGATGCAGCCTTTGTTGATTTGCACTTTATTTTCGCCTGAAATATTGAAAAGAACATAAGGTAGTGTGTAAAATATTATGAAAAGACGGGCTCTAAGATAAAAGTGGTGAATGACATATCAACGTGGCAATCCTAAGTTGAAACTAGTGACTGATAATTGTTTGATAGACGAATTCCTGACCCAAACTACTCCGTTTAAAAAGATACACTAGCGAAAAGATAGTGGAACATAAGTTTTAAGTTTAAGATTTAAGATTTCACAAGAGAGCTAGTTGGGTTTTGTGTTTTCTCTGATTGCTCTATCAGATTTCTGGTTTTACGATAGAGCAATCAGAGAAAGTACAGAACCCAACCGATCTGAAGAGTTATGTAGTCGTTCCAAAAGGCAAGAATTGCCAAAACTACGAACTGGTTCACGAAAAAAATTACGTAGATAACTGTTTAACGTTTGTTCAGAAGATAAATATGTATATGAAGAAGTTTTCAAAATTCGCATTCATTCATATTTTTAAATTCATAATTTTGAAACCACTTAAACTCTTTACAATACTCCAAAAAGTGGTGAAGAGAGCGCTTCAAAATATAAACAAAGCAATACTGCTCCCATTAAAGTTCATCTATCGACTAATCTTACCTTTAACGCGTACGGTGTAACATTTATAGGTAATGTTCACTTGTTTCAGTCCCGCTACATGCCTTAGTTTACTATATTTGTTTAGTAAAAAGTCCGTAGGAGTTTGTTTAATTAGGAATGGTTTGGAGAACTGGACGCCGTTGATTGTTGTTTCCTTAGCATTACGATTGTTCTTCTCAGCGCCAAGTTTTAAGCGATAAGTCTTCGAGCGTTTGCGGAACTCTTCTTCAGAATCGGCATAATTGTTACCATCATCTTCGTCTGAGTATTCCTCGGAAATGATAGCCTCGTTCGGCGCATTATTTACAGTTGATGTAGCATTGTCATTTGCCGATGTTGTTGTCGCATTTGTTTGAGACGCTGAAGTACCATTAAGTTCAATCACATCGCTTGTTTCATTGCCTGTTATAGTGGCCGTCAAATTTGTCAAAAGCGTTTGCAGTGTATCGTTGAGATTTTCAGCCAGTTCCATTATTTCAGGAACCGTAGAGTTGTCTTGCTCTAATGTGGAAGTAGAATTCATGGACTCACTTTCCAATGTCGAGTTTCCTATTGTCGTTAGGTTCCCAGAATCCACCGCTGAAGAACTTTCTTGCTCTAATGTGGAAGTAGAATTCATGGACTCACTTTCCAATGTCGAGTTTCCTATTGTCGTTAGGTTCCCAGAATCCACCGCTGAAGAACTTTCTTGTGCTGTTCCATTTATTCCTATAGTACTTTCCAATATTTGCGTTATATTTCCCGAACTTATAGCTGTTGCATTAACTTCTGTGGTACCATTAAGAGCTACGGAACTGGTCATGGACTCTGTAGTTGTTACATTGCCAGAAGTTAGGGTTGTTGTACCGTTAAGTCCCACAGAACTCGCGGTTCCATTTTCCAGTAGCGATGTCCCGGTAGTAAGACCTGCTGTACCGTTAATCTCCATAGAACTCGAGGTTCCATTTTCTAATATGGTCGTTGTATTGTTTTGTATTGTACCCATCAGCCCCAAAGAACTCGTGGTATCATTTGCCAATATTGGCGTAGTAGTAATTGTTCCGTTTCCAGAATTGGCCTCATTTTCCAATATTAAAATCTCTGTTGACGTTACGTTGTCAGAACTAAGGTTCGTATTATTGATTGTTGTTGTATCACCTTCAAAATTTTGGGCTGTTGTGTTAATTTGTGTTGTTCCATTAATTTCTTCAGAGATCAAGGTCTCTGTGCCATTGAGTTCCAATACCTCAGTAGCCATACTTGTAGAATTTGCGTTTACCGAAGTATTTAGAGGACCTATATCTGTAGTTTCGACTGTACCAGTGATGTTTTCAAAACTTTCAAAACTCCCGGTTGCTGCTGCCGAGGTAGCATTGGGAGTTGTGACAAATGTAGTTGAGTTCAAGAAAGTTTCGCTTATAGTTACGTTCAGTCCGAGCATATCAGTAGTATTTTGTTGTAGAGTGGAAGTCAAATTAACCGTCAAAGTTGGCGTTGTGCCTAGTAACAGCGGTGCGCTTCCGTCCTCCGTTGTCTCGCTGGTCTCATTGCTAGAAATAGCAGTGGCATTGAAAGTTTCCTTTTCTCCACTCGTTCTGTTCGTTGTTTCTCTATCAGGCTCGTTGTAGATTGGCGATTCTGCGCTCTCCCGCTCCCACTCCATATCCTCATAAGACTCCATGGAGTCAATAGCATTCGGTATACTAACTGTGGTTATGTTTTCCTGGACTGCAACTATAGTGGACATCACATTTTCGAAATTGGCTGAGGTGACTGTTGTCGTCGTTGAGGTCAGATTCTCAAAATTGGCTGAAGTGATGTTTTCGCTTATTATTGCTGTGGTTGTCATCTGTGTTGAGCTGATGAGTGCAGCGGTCTCTGCTGTGGTCTCAACTGTTGGGTCTATTAATTGTAACTCTCCAAGAAGTGCACAGGACACCAATTCGCCTTCATTTTCCTCGCAATCTTCACATACGTAGCACTGAATGTAGTCAGCATTTGCTGTAAAGAAAGTATGAGATTTTAGAGGAGTTTTCTAAGATAGTGAAGGCTTAGTGTATAAAGTAAAGTTACTCTAAGTATTTTACTCTCGATCTTTGTCTTGAGATACTAGTAGGGCAAAAAGTGTTCTCCGTAGCTGGGATTTCTTTAAAGTGCTTTCGAAAACATCCTTAACGAAAAATTTCTTTGTGAGCTGAAGGGTCATCTGTTTATGACAATATTTCTGAGAGATCGAGAATTTTTTTTAATTTTTATGTCAATTGTCGTTTCATTCGTTAGCTTATTAACTTTTTATATCCTTGGAAGAGTTCGCAAGTTTAATAGTAAATGCTCAAGATATCTAAAATACCATAATTATGGTTGATATCAAAGATTTTTTATGAAAATTTTGGAAACCCCGTTCTCGTGGAGGTTCTTGAAAAAGAGAACTTAGGAGACATGTATACTTCGGTGAAGGGCTGTGAGTTTTGAGCTGGTATGGCTGGTTCATTACGGCAAGATGTGATAGATCTTAACCTGATATGTATATACATATATCACATGTAAGAGTATGAAGGTGCTGATCTAATGGCTTGACTAGGGTTAAAAACTCGATAATACCCCACTTGATGAGACTGCCTTGGGAGTCTGTGGATTTTTCTGCTTCAGAGAAAAGTTCAGTATTTATGTCGAGGATAATCACTTAGGAATCAATTGATTTTCGCAGTCTGAGCAAAGAAGCCAAGAAAGTGGAAAAAGGTGACATTGCTTCTAAACTGGTTCGAATGTCGCATTAGAGCCTTGGCTCGGACTGTCATTTGTGTTTTACAATATTTTGTTCGCATTAATTTGCCTAATTGAAAATAATTTTATTTATACCCTCAGAGTGTAAAGAATTTCTTTTCTTGTACTTCACACAATCTCTTATCTTTTGCAAAGATAACTGTTATCAATGGTGAACGAAAATATCTTGTATTTTTTTTAAAGATCTCATTCCAATATCGATTGCCAATACAAAAATTCAGTTTTCCAGTATGCCGGTATATTTTTTGACTCACCTTTCTTCAAGAAAATTAGTAAAATGACAAAATATATATGAAATTTCATTTTACTGCTTCATGCGGTTTGCGAAAAGTTGAAGAACAGTTAATTTTTTTTTTTAATTTAGACACGTTGCACAGAATTTTTTAATATATTTATATTTTTTAGAGTTTTTTTAAATTTAGTATTTTATTAAATCAAAAACTTGTTTAAATCTTTATATTTTTTTTTTACCAAAATGTATTATTTATTGAAACAAAAATTCAATTTTTATAATTTCAAGTTTTTAAAATTTTTTTATAAGTTTTTTTCAATAATTTCTTTTTTATAAATTTTTTAGTACAATATTTTAAAATTCTTTTTTTTTTAACACTTTTAGTATTCTGCTTATATTGCTTCAATAATTTTTTCACTTATTTCATATAATTTTTCTGCACTGAATAATTATGTACATACATCCAGCAGGTCCATGCAGTTGGCAATCACTAAAATTTCATCAGTTTTTCATCACCAATTATTTCCACTTTTCACAATTGCCATTTTTATCTTAACGAAATGACAAATTATTTTATCTGCTTGCTTGCGCGTTTGTTACTTAACATCACGAACTGATAAAATTGTTCAACCGTTAGACAGATGTCTCATTTTGCCGTGCTTCTGCCCTATTTTGCTTCACTAATGTCGGCGTTGTAATCAGCGGTGTTTCCCTGGTCGAATGATTGCTAGTTACAACTCGGTTAGAAAGTGAGGTAGCATCAGAGATTCAGCGCTGTTTATGAATAATATTTCTAAAATTAGCGGATGCGCAGGAAGTTCAATTATGTCGTATTTTTGATCATGAGAAATTTATTAAAGTGAAAAAAATATTGTAAGATGGCAATTTTAAACATAAAAATTTGTATTGAAATCAAATAGTCTTATTATTAGGTTAATCCAGTATTTTTTCAAGCCATCTTAAATTTCTTAATAGGTGGCAACTCTGTATTAAATATATTTGCGTTTTGTGAATTTTTCTGCAATTTACTTCAAATGATATTAATATCGATTTAATTTTATCTTAATATTATCTATAAAAATATATGGCAACCCTATACTCAAAAATTTGTAATAAGTTTTTTGTTAAGTAAACAAATTTACGTTACTCCAATTTCTAAATTTTTTTATGTATATTTTTTTATTTTATACCATTTTTAACATGTGGCAGCACTGTTCTCAAAAATATGTTATGCAGTTTTTTTAGGAAAATATTTCCCTTTGTACAATTTTTTAAATTTTTTATAATTTATATTTTTTTCATGTGGCAACCCTAAATTCAAAACATTCTAATGAAGTCTGTTTTAGTAAAAAAAATTTTGTTCATACCATTTTTTATTTTTTTTAATTTAAACCCGTTTTTACATATGGCAACCCTAAAATGAAAATTAAAAAAATATCTCTTTTTAGTAAAGAGTTTCCCTTTACACAATTTTTTTATTTTACATTTTTATATTCTATATAATTTTTTTCATATGGCAACCTTATACTCTAAAATATGTATGTAAAAAATCCTTTTTAGTGAAAGATTTCCTTTCATACCATTTTCTGATGTTTTTTCTTTATATTTATACCCGGTTTTACATATGGCAACCCTATATTCAAAGTTTTTTGGTAAAAGCCTTCCCTTCCCTAAATATTTGCCTTTCTCTAAATATTTTCATATACGACTTTACAACAATAAATAGTGGTCTTATATGGCTTTTACAGTAACAAACAGTGAGTTCACAGTAGTCTTCGGTATTTTTATATCTTATCCACTCAAGAAGAATCCGAGCTCCTAAGAATCTAACGTTTATTGGAAAGCTGAATAACTGATTAAAAGGTTTGTGACTTGTGTTTGAGAAGCTGAATAACCGGTGAAAAGTTTTGTGACTCAGCGTCTGAGGTCCTACGAAACTCCCTCATTCAAAAGTGGAAATACTATAACTGCGAGTATCCAAGTCAAAACTTGAATTTTTTCACTGGACTATCAAACCACCACTTTATGATGTAATGACACAAATAAATGTCACAAATTCCCAAAATCTTACAAGCTCCGAGCTCAAGTACTTCCAACAAAATCTTTATTCCAGTAACGGTTTGCAACATATTTAGCTTGCAGCTTGAGACACTGCCCACCAAACGTAAAAGTGACCATTAATAAGAGCAATTAGTTGAGTGAAGAGTGTAAAAATAACAAGTGACAGTGCCATCTCTCATCAGCTCAACAGCCACACTAGAGCGACCACTTGACCACAGCTGTGTAGAACTTTCTACGAGTATATACTATGTATATGTTCACCCTTCTGCCGGATGCAGTTAAACTTGAAGAATACGAACACAAACTTACCTTTCCCCAAACTCAAACCTTCTGAGCAAACGCCCACACTCAACGCTACGACGTAGGTTCAGCGCTTGCACACACTTCTGAGCCCTTTCCTAGCGCCCAAGGGCTATTAAACACTTGTACCTAAGTGTTTCCGCTATTGTCGAGCGTTTGCTCGCTCGGCGCAGACGAAAACCAATATGACAACAACTATAAATTATGAATGTCGTGCAATTCATTATCAAACACTGAGTGTTGACCATTAAGTGCGGCGTGTAAACAGAGACGCGTGTCATTACATACGAGACACACACACATATGCATATATTTACTGCTAGCGCATAGCAAATATATTTACTGGACCTTTGTACAAACTAAGCGCTGTAAAAGCTGAGCACTTTCTTGAGCAAATACATTTTAAGTGCTTTAGTGCAGCAGCACAATCGTTAAGCGCGCTGAGGATTTGCTATAAAGTGCAGAAAAATAAATGTGTCGTTATCGGTAATGTCGAAGTGGAGTAGAAAATATTTATACGCTTTGTTTTACTTTCATCCCGTTGATCTGCTTGATTTATGCTGCTCCAAGCATTCGTCAATTGAGTTTGAGACCGTTAAGCTACGCTAGTTATGAGTACTTCACTCGTCAGTTAATTGTCATTGCTTCTGAACGAAGTCTTCTTGGTATGTGGTTGTTGTGTGTCCAAGTTTTCGTCCAACAACACGTCTTAATCATTCAGAACTTCCTTCGCTCGCTTTCCTTCTAAACTTTTGCCTGGTCACATGTTTCTCAAATTGTAAGAACTATTCGTCCCCATACACTTTCCCTTACAAAGTTCTGATGCTTATAGTTGCTAGAAGTCATCCATGGAAGCGAATATTTGGAGTTTTTCATCTAAAATTATCCTTTCTGTCTTCGATGAGGGTATTTTGTGTCACAAAATTATATACTCGCTAGTCTAGACACTTTAGAGTTAGAATTTCAGATGAGTAGTATTAGTTGGTCCTTGCTTTCAAATTCCTTGGAAAAAGAACGTCTCTTTCGGTTTAAATTGTTCTCTACTTTCGAGATCTTTTATAGTCGCCTTTTCCGGATGGTTCATTGATATACTTTTATAGAATAATTTACAAAAAATGCTGACCTTTGGCGTGCTTAGTTTTTTTCGTAACTAGAGCCATTTCTTAAATCATTCAAAAATTTAACAGGGGTCTAAAAATAATCAATTTTTGTTGTAAGGGTCTATAGTGATGAATTTAAATGTGAAGAATCGTTTCGTTCAGATCGATTAAGTTAAGTTCTTTCAAATTAAATTTGGGAAAATTTCCATAGTATATTTTTAACTTATAGAAAAGTTTGTGTGTCTGACGGGATTTGGTGTTTTCTGCATCCAAATTTCTCTCATCCAACAGTTTTTCTTATTATTTTACAATAGTACGGCTCAATTATGGTCGTCGTACTTCTGTCGGGAATAGTTTTCCTTGGTATCAGAAAGCTCTTAGACTTCTACGGTTTCGACTGGACAGGAAAAGTACTGATTGGTTCTTAGACTTCTATGATTTAGACCGGACAGAAAAAGTTGTATCAAAATCGAAAAAAGTGGTCTTAGAGGTTTACTCGGGGCAATGGCAGTGGAAAGCTTGTTGAAAAGTTATTCCTGAGAAATAGGTTGATTTATAATCACTGTCGGATACACTTCGCGCTCTGCACCTAACAATGGAACTGAAAATATTGATGAGATATGTAAGGTTAGGTATTGCTGATTAAGCGGGGTAATACTCTTAGATATATGTATTTACAAATAAAAATAGTCTGTATGATCGGCTAAGTCCAAAAGCAGTCTGCAAAGGCCCCAAACCTGGATCTCTATTCGAAAGTACAAGATGAAATATCTATACTAATTCTCTAATTTAGAGTACAATAGTATCGAATTACAGCTACATACTCTTATGTATTTATATTCATAAATAGTTTGAGAATTACAAAACCACGCGAATGAAATTTAAAATTTAAAGTATTTAAGCCACACAACTTAATGAGAGAATGATGCATTCCATTAAAATATTCCGTTATATTGCAATTGGTTTACCAAACACTTGAAAAAAGGCACTTTTTTCGGCCCTCTTTGGCTTATAAGCGACACTGCAGTTGACAGATTTTTTACGACTATTCAATGGCAATCATGCAGAAATATTGATTTATTTCGCATAACAACATAAAAATTGATATGAAAAATACAAAAATTGTATGAAAATTGTTTGGCGCACAAAAGTATGCAACACAATGTGGTAAGCCTGATAGCATATGTGAATGCACAGCAATTCAAAGCAAATCAAGTGTAACTTGCTTGTCCACAACAATTGCCAGGCACAAGCGAAAATGTGGCAGGGGAACGAAGTGTGGACTATATATGTATATGTATGTACATACACATAATGGATGGGTGGTGGGGTGTGTGGCTGTCGAGCAGCGTTTAGTGGCAAGGAGTGTTTGCGCGTCGAAAAATAACAAGCTTAAACAAAATTGAAGGCAAATTGTGGTACCATAACAACAAATACGACGTGCATAGACTTGTATATGGCAGGTTGGCTTTTTAAATGCATACTTTTTGGCGTTTACTACATGAAAATTTGAATTGTTTGCTGTGGCTTTACTATTGTGAAGTATTTTGCGCTGCTGCGGTTGTTGCTCCTGTACTACACAGTTACAGCTTTCATAACTTGACGAGTATTTTGTTGTAAACATTTCTTTGTAACGGTAATTTTTCATTTTTGTGCGCGCGCTGCACTTGACGTACAACTTTTTAATTGGGTCTAGCCTCCTCCCCTCTCAATATACTTAAGTAATGCTACACACCAGCGACACTCAGTTTGGTGCTTAACAGTTTTATATGCGTACTGCGCCAAGATGTAGGCAACAAAATTTCGTTTAGCAAACATTTTTAAATTCATTAGCTTCGCAAGAAATGTCACAATTCACAGCTGTTGCTTTGCTATAAAGAAATACGCGCTGCTCTATAATTTTCAATTGTAGCATTAGCTCAAAGCTTTTACGCCAATAAATATGCTATGCGATTTATGCGCTTTTTATGCACAACAAAAAGCAAATGAAAAATTTTCAAATAATTTTACAACATTTTTATGTCGAAATCCGCAGCTGTTGGGCACATAAAAAAACGCAGAAGCAAGCTACCGGCAACCCGCGCTCCCTTTCGGCCGGTCAGACAGACACGCTCGCTGGCATAACTTGCGCGTAATGACATTTAAACTGTCAACATTTGTCAATTTACAGCGAAAACGCTGACTGCGCGCCAGCAACAATCTAATTAATACGCACAGGCAGACATTTTATTACGTTGTAAAATTCAATTTCGTCGCTTTCATTGAAATATTTCGTACAAATATGATTTTCAAGTATATTTTGATCTTTTTTTTTTACATATATTTTGACATAATACAAACGCCTGCTCTTTTGTAAGGCCAAAGCTATAAACTTTTCCAGCGATTTCACACACATTTGCTGCTATGCTTTTAGGCGCTTAAGCTTCGTCGACATATTTCCCACATGCCAATCACTCAAGCGGCTTCTGTGGCAATCAACTCGGCTATGAGCGTCGCATAGCGTCATCTGGTAGCAGCTGCAGCGTCTTAGCTCACTGCATGTAATTATTTATAGCATACAATTAGGCGTAGCGGAAACACTTAAATAGCTACTACCCGAAATTGCAAGTTGTTGCTGCTGTAAGTGCAATTTACCCCTAAAGCTATGCTATGTCAACTGCAATTAGCCGTAATAATGGTAGATTTTGCATAGTAAGCAGCCTCGTCGTCATATGAAGGGCGCGCAGCGAGTGCCAGAGTGCATGTGTGCGTGTGTGTGAGCGTGAAGTACATGCATATCCAGTGTAGTTGTAGCGTATTGCTCCAACATGCCGTCGTAAGTAGCGCAGGATTAGGCGCCTACAAATATTTTGTTGCTAAATTTATGCGCGCATTGTTGCTGTTGCAAACAAATGCATATTTAAATATGCATACATACACAAATACATGCAAAGCCCATAAAGTTAGCCTAATTTACGGCGTAAGCAGCTGCTGGCAGTTAAGTCGACGCGTAAGCTATATTTGATAGATTCTATGCTTGTGTGACAGTTATGCATATATTTGCAGGCATACTTATGTACATACCTACAAATGTACATACATACTTAAATTGTAATTCTTACATAACAAGGTTGGGCTACAGTATTGCGTATTAGAGCTTACTGTAATTTAACATCCGATATTAATTGCTTACTAAACATTTACTCAAAAATGTTCGTTTCCGTTTATTACAGAGCATAAATGCCATTAAACTGATTATCATTTGACTAAAGTAGTACAAAGGAATGGTGTACTCATATTCTTATGCCTCAAAAACTATGTTTTGAAGAAAAAATAAAATTTCCCTTTTGGGAAATTTGTCTGAAACTGCTTTTTTGAACTAAATTATTTCCTGCAACACATATTTATAATAAGCGCAGATAGTTTTTAGAAAATAATTAAATTTCCCTTATGAGAAATTTTTTTTCTACTAAATTTTCGTGTAATTTTTCAATTTTCCATACAGAAAAGTCGTATACTTCAGACACTGCATAAGTTTTGGGCGTAAAATAGAATATCCCTTTTGAGAAATTTTTGTAAAATTAATTTTAAGAATTAAAACATAATCAATAGTAAGTAATCATAAATATTGCAAATATTTTTACAGCAATTTCCCCTCTATAATTTTTTTTTGTACAATTTTTCAATTTACCATTCATATTATGAAGGCAGTAGTTTAGAATTCGAATATGTTAGAGTTTGAAAAATATCCTTAAGGGATATTTCTATGAAGGTAGTGAAATTATTTCAGAAATGTGTAATCGTTCAAAAATTGTTTATAAATGCACTTTTAGAGCAAAAAAAAATTTCATTTTTGAGGTAATTTTTCTTAGGGCCGGTCAGTATAAGATATTTAAATGCAGATTTAATTTTCGTAGCCATAAAAAGTCGGTAGACTTACGTTTTCATATGCATTCTGCGTAAATCTCTTAATACCTTGAAACAATTGCTTACCGCTTGAGTATATTTGCCTGTGTTTACATGCAAGAGGATAACCTGGAGTAAGTAAATATAAAGTAAGCCGGGTTAAGGTGCATTCACTGCTTCTATGTAGAAGTAAGGCACTGCCTTTAGACTCATACATTGTATTTGTTTGAGTTGTGTTCCAATATTTATGCTTCTTCTTCATATACCACTAAATAAAGCTTAAAAGAGATTTATCTATTCTCCAATCCCTTGAACGTGCACAGCCAGAAATTGCTTAAAAAACTTACATTGTCCAACCACACTAATTTTTTATTTTCAAATAATAAAATAGTTGAAAAATGAAATATTCAGTAGAATCCCGCTTTTTCGATTGTCTGCAACATTGTCGTCATGGCGTTTCACGCAAAATTCATTTCACTTTTTAATTGAAACTACATGCAATAAAAATGGAAATAATTCAACTTTGAGCAACTTTTATTACACTGCATAAAATTGAAGCGAGCAAATTGAAAATTATACATAAAATGTATGCAATCAGCGTTGCATGGCTAACGGTGAGGTAGTAAAAAATAACAGAGAGAAAGCAATGATGTGAAAAGGTGCAATAAAGTGCGTAATTAAAGTTGATGAATAAAGGTAGTAAGAGTAGTTGAGTTAAAATTAAAAGAAGAGCAGGAATCGATGCTTTGGCTGAGATAAAAAGCATTACTTTCATATAAATTTTCATGCATGTTTAAAAAGTAAACTTGCAATTAAAAAAATATATGCATGTACATACATATGTATAATCTACTTAGTGAAATATACTATTGTTTTTTATGACTAAAAATGTTTATATAAAGTAGTATATTATGGTAATTAATATAAATTTTAGAAATTAAAAAAAACCTTTTGGGAAATTTATTTACAAGTGCGTTTTCCAGCCAATATCACGTTTTTGTATGATGTTTTAATAACAAACATGTTTTTTTTAGAGAAAAATAAATTTCCCTTAAAGGGAAATTTATTTGTAATTGCTTCTATAGCCAATATTAGTTTTTTGTACAATGTTTTTGTTAAAAAACATGTTTTTTGAAAAAAATACTAAATTTCCCTTTAAGGTAATTTGTGAAGAATTGCTCAAACAACAGTTTTTTGTGTTTAGAGCTTTAAATTGAGCAAAATAATAAGGCATACAGAATATCTAAAAAATTTCCCGTTTGGGAAATTTGTTTGAAAGTGGGGTCACGCAAACGGCACTTGAATTTACTTGTAAATAAGTAAATGTGCCATCAATTTATTAATATTGATGGTAGTTTTTATTAAAAATATAGCAAACATTTAATTATAATATGGGAATCTACTAAATACTATAAAATAATTTGTGGTTTAATGCATATTACGTGCTTAAATATTATCCCAACAACTGCACTGAAGTCCCTTCTTTAAATCTGTTAAAATCACAAAGCACTGTCGCGAATTTAATTATTATCAATGTTAGTGACAGCATTTTTTATTTACAATTTAACCATACAAAAATATTATTCTAAAATAAAATTGATTGAACGCAAATGTAATTAAAAAATTTACAAAAGTCGTGCCTTAAAAAATATAAAAAACTGCAAAAAGTAATTTAATTAATAATAAATAAATTGGTTATGAGGTAAAAAATGCTCAGTCAATGAAAAAAAAGGTTAAAAAAATTGCTTTGAAAACATAAAATCAACAAAAAAACTCGCACACAACGCCGCTTAAATGAACTGCCATTTTCAGACTCACCTGCGAGTTGTGGGGGAAATTTCGGCGAAAATTCGCTTTCAACACATTTTTTTTATCACTTTTCTTTGATATTTTTTTGCTGAGCTTTTTTAGCGTTTTTGCAATTTTTGCACTGTGCGTTTTTGCTACTACACCAGCAAATATTGACAATGCCATCGAATAGACGTAGTTGGCAACGCCACTGTGAAAAAGAAAATCGATTATAAGCGCAAACATTTTTTGTTGGCAATTTTTCACCGCTTCCGTTCAATGCAAATGTGACAACACACTACCACTACATAGCAACGCATTATTGTTTGTTGTTTTTTTTTGTTTTTGGCAAACCGTTACATTTGCAGTCTTACAATTGCAATGCAAAATTGCTGTGAGCAAATTGTAAGCCATCACGAGTGAGAGTGAGGAACCGTTGCAATGTTTGCAATTTTCAAACTTTATAGTTGTATGTTGTTGTTTTTGTTGCTGTTAGTTTCATGGCTATTGTCTAAGCTATGCTGGTATTTAGGTGCAATTTTCCTTTAGCAGCTGGCAACAAGAGCGTATTGCGATTTATTTACCATACCCTTGCTCTTATAGCTATTGTGTTGTTGTTATTGCTGTTGCTGTTAAAGTATAGCAGACTATGTTTGTTGTTGTAGCTGATTGTTTATTGTTTTGATTTTGTTACGTTCGTTTTGCTGGTTTAGGTTCGCATTCGTGCGGATTCTGTGGATAATACACGCATGAATGCAATTTTATGGTGTTTACAGGGTGCAGCAATACGATTTTGGTTCAGATTTTTAATTATAATTTTACTGCTGTCGTGCGCTGTTTATAAAACTATTCGATTTTTTGAATGAAACTAATTTTTTGTATTTTCCTATTAACTATCAGCTCTTTAATTGAAAACATGTTTATATTTTCTACTGTCATGTGTCAGCTGTCATGTGGTATTTATAAAATTATTGTTTTTTTGGCTAATGAAACTCATGTTTTGTGCTTTACTGTTAATTATCAGCTCTTGCATTGCATGTGTTTACATTTTCTACTGTCAGCTGTCACGTGCTGTTTATAAAGTTATTGTATTTTTAGTTAATCAAAAGAATTTTTATACTTTTTTAGCAATTATCATCGCTTAAATTAAAAATATGCTTACATTTTTTGTTGTCAGCTGTCAGCTGTCACGTGCTGCTTATAAAAGTTAAATTTTTTGGTTAGTCAAATGCATTTTTCTTACTTTTCTATGAATTATTAGCCCTTAAATAGAAGATATGCTTATATTTTCTGCTGTCAGTTGTCAGCTGTCATGTGCTATTCATAAAATTTTTGAATTTTTGATTAGTTAAATGTACTTTTCGTACTTTTCTATTAATTAGCAAACCTTATGTTGAAAATGTGCTCACTTTTACCGCTGTCAATTGTCAGCCGTAACATATAATTCATAATTCAAGATTTCTTAGCCAAAATATTTGTTTCTTTGAAATATAGTAAACATTTGCATAGAAGAAAGAGAAAATTTGCATTAAACTCCTGTTAACTATCAACTGTCACTAGTCACCTATCAGCCTTCTCAAAAATTAAATTCTTTCTAAAAAACGCTACAATTTAGTAGAAAATCTTAAATTATTAGCACTGAAAACATATTTGAGAATACGTAAGCTTTCCACATATGCGTTGCGCTTAGAAAATCAGCAGCTGAGCAGCATTTTCTTTTCATACTTTCTGCCACACTGAAAGCATAGCAAATCAGCAATAAAAACTAGCGAAAAAAACAACAACATTTATAAACATGTTTCAGCGAGTTTTTAGCCTTTTAAGTGCCAGCTGCAGCTAGAACATTAATCTCACCACACACGCGCTGCAGCAGTACTTGCTTGCTTAGGCAGCGTCAGAGAGTACGTGGCGTATGCGTAACCTCCGGTGTGTGCGGGCAAACGAATGTGCTGGCGAAGCCACCTGCGTTGCCATTGCGTTTGCAATTTGTGCACATTTACACTCACATATACACATGTATTTGTTTTTATTGTTGTTGTTATTATAGCTGTTATTCGTGGGACGGAAAGCAAATATTGCTACAATTGCTGCAGTTGGTGCCCCTAGAAGTATGCAATAAAGTAGGGGATCACAAAAAAAAAAATACAAAAACAACGCCACAGCAATCTTTTTACACCGACAATACATGTTTGTTGTAGTTATTGTTGTTGTGGTATTTGTGCAGCGTAGGGTCATGCGTGCACCTGCTGCAATTTGAACTTCCACACACGCCGCTCGAGGCAATTTTTGCATTTACGCCGGTGTATTGCTAGCGTTTTCGCGTTGTTGTTGCAATAAGTTGTTGTTTTTGTTGTAGCTTACTACTTTTCTTGCTTTGGCAACATTGTGTAGCTTTGGCATTAACGTGCCGCACCAACACACACACACATAAACAAACACTCATGCGCGATTTAACAAGCGCTACAGCGCCGGCAATAACAACAAAGTGATTTGCGCTACAGCAACAACTACAACACATAAAACTATATTGCACATTTGCATGGCAACAATTTTTCTATTGTTATTTTCCGCCGTCTGCTGTTATTCTTTTGCACATGTCCGGATTTTGTTGAGCGGACGGATGCGTTTACGCGGTAATACCCGTCAACAACAACAAAAATAACAAAAAATAAGAAAAAAACATGAACTTTGGTTTAGCCGAAGCTATAATTCCCTTCAAGCTGAGTTTTTTATAGCATAAAAGGGCATAAAGAGAAGACATTAAGTTTGAGCGGTTAGCTTGTATGGCAGCTATACGCTATAGTTATCTGATCTGAACAATTTCTCCGGAGATTGCATTGTTGCCTTAGATGATGATCCATATCAAATTTCGTGAAGATATCTTGACAAATGAAAAAGTTTTCCATACGATAACTGGATTTTGATCGATCAGTTTGTATGGTAGCCATATGCTATAGTCATACGATCTGAACAATAAGCCCGGATAATATAGCGATACTTTAAACAATGATCTGTGCCGAATTTCGTAAAGATACCTTGTCAAATAAAAACATTTTCCATACAAGGACTTGATTTTGATTGATCAGTTTGTATGACAGCTATAAGTTATAATGATCCGATATGAACAATTTCTTCTGAGATTGCATGATTGCTTTAGATAATAATCCATACCAACTTTCGGGAAGATATGTTGGCAAATAAAAAAGTGTTCCATACAAGGACTTGATTTTGACCGGTCACTTTGTATGGCAGCTATATTCTATAACAGTCCGATGACGTCAGTTCCAACAAATGAGCAGCTTCTTGGCGAGAGAAAAGTGTGTGGAAAATTACGTAGTGATACCTCAAAAACTGCGGTACTACTGAGGGCTTCCTTTTAGTTATTACAAACATCGTGGCAAACTTACAATAATAGCCCCTGTTCAGGGCATAATAACAACAATAATAAAAGCAGCAATAAAAATAGCAACAGCAATCTAAGCTATAGCGCAATATTAATGATATGGGTGCATATATGGCGGCAAAGTAATCATAAATTTTGCGCACATTTCGCTGTCAGACGCCTTTTATTCTTGTTGTTGCCACCTTAACCCTTTACAATTGTTTTTGGGCGCTTTGAATGCATTGGCATGTGTAGAAAACGGGATTTAGCGGCTTCTGAGTTGTTTGGCAATTTCCTTTGAAATTTGTTTGTATGCGCGTTTTGGGGATTTTCGCCGGTTAATGTGGCATACAACCTGCCATTTTTCTTTTCAAAGCATACATTTGAGCGCGCATGCTGAATGTTTTAGTTTTAAATAAAAGCATTTGAAACGCTTTAACACCTTTTGTATTGGATAAGTCAAAATAAAAAAGTTAATCCGAATTTGGAAATTAAGGTTATTGGTTGTTTCGGGGTCACCGTAAGATCTCAACTACTTTTGACTTTATACAAAAATATGCTCGGAAAAATATTTTTACAGTCTTTCAGGAAGATATCTTACATACTCACCAAGGTCTGTTGAGGTTGACCTTGCTTTAACTTTGGTTTTGACCTCGTTAACTTCTTTAGTGTTTGACTTATATCTTGTAATGATGAAGTTTGAAATTGAATCATATGTGAAGAAGACGGGGCTGAAGTCTGATATTACTTGTTTTACTTCATTTAAAATCATGTGACCCTTGATTTTCATTTCTTTTGGTTAGAGAGAAGCCCTTTGATACCTCACAGGATTTTGTTTGATCTTCAGCTTAACCTTCAATTTTACCTTGTTTGATCTTTAGCTTGAACTCGATTGTCTGTTTGGTGACTAATTTTTTTTCGATGGACTCCTAACTTCAACTCACTAGACCAGTAATTGGACCTCTCGTGAAGAGTAGACTTCGTATTGGCACGCTATGAGCCTAAATTATCAAAGTTACTTACTTATATACTAGAATAAATGGTAATTTTAAATATGAACCGTCTCTTTATAAGGTTGGTACTTCCGACTAACATTAGTCAAGGGTGTTAAAAGGTTGAGAAATATCTCAATCCGTAGCTGAAAATATACCGAGCTCATATCTCAATTAATAATCTGCTGAGACAATAATCTGTTATCAATTATAGCGCTCAAATTTGGAGGTTAGGAGCAATTTTTTTAGTGCGGTGATCAAAGAGCTTTAAGCTTTCAAGGAAAGCAAAATGTGTTCCAACGACGGACTTCTGAGTTCCACTGTGGAAGAATAGCACACTTCTTTGAAAAATCGCTAAATTCGTAGGCTACCTTGCGTATGAGTGACCTCACAACTATTAGGCAACAGACGAGTTTATGTGTGAGGCGTGTTTTCTTTACATTATGCTGCACACTACTTGCCAGTACATTACATTTAATTTCACTTCCATTTGTCATGCCCTCTCTTCATTTTATGCATATGATTTATTCTCAGATTCTTACAAATAATCCTTGTCGCCGGACAATGACAGAAAATATACGTTGCAGCTGTGCTCATTTTGAAAAATATTTCGTAAATTTTATGCTCACACATACATACATGTATACTCAGGACAGCAGAATATACTTACAGCATACATATTTGCTCTTTGAGTAATGAATTAGCACTCATTTCCGCTTCATCACTGCAACACAAATGAAAATTTAGAAGGTTCGTGTGCAAAAAAGCGCACACAAATAAATATGTGAGACAAACAATGCCAGGAAATAAAAGTGAATGACATTTTTCAAAGCATATACCGCAACGAGGACAATGGCGGCGCTTGGATATGACTGTGTAAGGACATCAGTTGTTGCAACAAATATTTAATGTTGCACATAGAAGGGTTTGTGGGCTTGTATAAACAGCGGAGCAGTGCATAAAGCAACACTTAGATACAAAAAAATAAAAAAACAGTTGCAAAAAGATAAAAAATTGTAAGAAATTTGAAAAAAAAATTAATAGAAAAAAATTTAAAAAAAATTATATATATACATATGTAGTACATATATCAAAAAAACAGCAAATGCTTTTAAATATCGTAAAATAGTTGCAACTCGCCGTGACAGCAACCAATATTTTGTTGCCGTTGCCTTCATTGTTGTTAACTGCATTGGTAGTGCTGCTTTAGCGTCGCTGCTGCCGCTGACTAGCGGTGGTAGCTGTGCTGTCAGTAAAAGTGTTGCAAATAAATCGTTCGTTCACAGAAGTTGCCAACTATCAGTTTTATTTGCTGTTGTTACACTAAATAACATATTGTTATTGTTGTTGTCTTAGTGCGCTTGCCATTTCATTTGTTCTAACGCGTTGTTGCCGTTATTGTTGTTTGTTTGGCATTTGACACTTTTAAGAGTTGCTAGTTCGTCGCTTGTTAGCTGCACTGCGCGAAAAAAATTGTAGAAACTAGGAAAAATATAATTTTGAAAAAATATTTTGGAAACATAAATTCGAAAAATTGTCGAAAAAATTTTGGGAAAAGTGTTGAGAACTAGCAATAAATATTTTTTTTGCAGAAAAAAATAATTTTGTAATAAAAAAAAAATATTTTTGTAATAAAAATTATTTTTTGAAATTTTTTAACAAAATTATTTTCTAAAAATTTATTTTTGGAAAACGGTTTTGGAAATAGTTTTTAAAATATTTTCGTTAAAAAATTAGAAGAGTTTTGAAAAAAAATGTTGAAAATTTTTGAAAAAAAAAATTGTTACAAGCTGGAAAGAAAATTATTTTTGCAAAAATATTTTCGAAACACAAAAAGTGGTAAGAACTAGCGAAAAATAATGTTTGCAGAAAAAAATAACTTTGTAATAAATTTTTTTTTTTCGAAAATATTTAAAAAAAATGTGTGTTTCTAAAAACTTATTCTTCAAAAAGTTTGTAAAATATTTTCGTTAAAAAATTTCTGATAAAATTATTTTGAAAATTTTTGAAAAAAAAAATTGTTACAAGCTGGAAAGAAAATTATTTTTGCAAAAATATTTTCGAAACACAAAAAGTGGTAGGAATCAGCAAAAAAATAACTTTGTAATAAAATTTGTTTTTTTTTTTTTTAAATATTTAAAAAACATATTTGCTAAAACACTTAATTTAAAAAAGGTTTTGAAAAAGGATTGAAAAAATATTTTCGTTAAAAAATTTATTTTTAGAAAAAGTTCTGGAAAAACATTTGAAAAATTTTTATAAAAACAATTTTGAAAAATATTTTGATAAATTTTTGAAAAATTTGGAAAAATATTTTGAAAAATTTTTGATAAATTTGAAAAAAAGTGTGAGCTGCCAAAAAAAGGGGTTTGTGAAAAAAATTATTTAAGGGTTATTATCTTTTTGAAAAAAAAACAAAAAAATGTATAGAAAAATACTAAAAAGTTTTAGTTTTGAAAACATTTGAAAATAAAGCATGGGAAAAATTAGTTTTTAATTTTTTTTTAATTTTTTTTTTTTATGTGCAAACTATTTTTGTTAAAAAATTTACTTTTGTAAACATTTTGAAAAAAAAAATTGTTAAAAATAATTTTCTAGAATAAGTTTTGTTTAATTTTATTAAAAAGATTCTTGGTAAATTTGTAAAAATGTTTAAGCAGCAAAAAAAATATGCTTGGAAAAAAAATTATTTAAAGACAGTAAAAAAAAAATTATAAAATTTTTAATTAAAAAAAAATTATTTAAAAAGAGGGTTGGAAAAAATGCTGAAAATATATCTATTATTAATATTAATAAAAATTGAAAAGTTAAGGAAAACGTTTTAATTTTTTTTTTAATGTTTGAACATTTTAGTACTTTTGTTTCGAAACTTTTTTAATATAAATTGAGTGAAAATCGATTTTTTTTTAAGAAAAATTAATTTCAAATAAATTTATACTTAAACAAATAAAGTTTTAAAAAAAAAATACTGGAAAATGTTTGAAAACAGTTTTCAAAAATAAACAAAAAAACGTTTTGAAAAAAATTTTAAATTTTTAGTATTTAATTCGAAATCGATAAGTAGTCATAAATGTTTTCTCGCATAGAAAATTGGGAAAAATTTTAATTTCGTAAAGAGTGGGCTAATTCTGGTTTTTTAAAGAAATTTTTCAAAATAGAAAACTTCTTAAAATTCAGGAATATGAATAAAAATTAAAATATGTATTTTCAGCTGGTTTTATGTCTTTAATTTGTATTAATTTTTTTAACAATATTTTCTATTTTCTAAAATCTTTCTTAAATTTAAAAAAAAATAAAAAGAAATATATTTTTATTCTAATATTTTCTCTAATATTTAATCGTGAGAGAGATTTTTTATTTTTTTTAATATAAAAAAACAAATTGAAAAATTAAATTTTTTTCAGTGTAAACTTGTTTCAAGTCTCGCCTTTGTATTGCCTTATACACATGCGTTTTTGTTTTTGCTCTCCACTTTACTACTTTATTTATTTGTCCAACCAAATGTGTCGCTCTTTCCAAAATCTCTGACAAATACAAATCACTTTAGATTTATTTGTACAATTTTATATTTTATCACTGAGTACAATGTTGTTGTGCCACAAAGTTGTTGCTGTGCCACAATAAGACATAAATGTAATGAAATTTAGTGTCCAAAATTAACAGAATGAATTAAATTAATCGTGGTAAAAACTAAGGGGTATATATGAAGGCATTCCTTATCGGTTCTTAACTTCAAAAAGAGCATGCAATTGCCTCTTCATCGTTGAATATCTAAAAGCGGGAGAGATATATTTATAAAGTGAACCATAAACTAGATTAAGGTGGGATCTGACGCGCGTATACCGAGAAGGTCAGATTCCGTGACGCCAAGCTCGCAAAAGACTCTTTTGCTAAGACAGAAAAGAAACCAGAGCTACATTTCGGTTAGTAGAAGCTTGTGAGCTAAAATATTTGGAAAGGCTTTAAAAATTTCAACGCATACGCTTTTCTGATTCCTTTTAACCGACTGGTAGAGTTTTCGGCACCTCGGGCGCTGAAATTTTAAAACTTTCTTACATTATATTCACTATCATCGATTTATGACCGAAGTTATTGAACTGCTCCCAACCAATTGTAAATGCATGCGCTTCCACTACAAGTGGAAAGAGAGCAATCGCTGCAGTTGTGATGAAGCTCAGCCGGCTTATCATGTTTGAGACGACTGTAGCCAGCGGTCATTCAAATTATTTCTGCATGTCCAGACTTTTCAAGGAAAAATAATATGAAAATATGGACATGAAGCAAGGAAAAAGCCTGAGGGCGCAAGTACTCATGAAGTTAAGAAAAGATTTTGGCGGAAGGAAGCATTACGCTGCACTTTTCTTCAACTGGAGTGCTGGAACGTGTGTTTTTCAGGTGAAGGGTGGGTTAACGGTAAGCAAAAACGAACTGCGGTAGAAACAGAACACTGAAATGAACAAGAAAAAGTAGCCACCAAGCGGAACAACTGTTCCACAACTGTTTTTAGAACAAACAGCACCGCAAGGCTTACTCAAAACAGATACAAACTAAACCAAGGTACGGGACAAAACTAATGTAACAACAGAAACAATAATAATAACAATAAAAAATGATAATAATAATCAAAATGTGCAAAGTAAAGATGAGATAGTCAAATGTTGTCAGCTCAGCAGTTGCCGTGAAGAAGTTTCATCAGCAACGATAATAGCCCACGGCGGCCACACACTCAAATTAAAGTGGCAACAATCATAGTAAGACGGAACGCTACTTATACTTGCGACGATGCGCCACTTACAGGCACTTAAAGTGGTGCATGCGACGACAGCGAGCTCGGTTGGGTCGAAGTCAGCTGTGTGTTGCCTTGAACTGCTCAGCTGCTCACCGCTGTGCAACTGATGAGCTTCATAGTGACGGTATGGACTTTAAGTTGGGCTGTTAAGTGAACCACTATTGGTATTGTTGAACCGGTGAGCTCGACGGACCAAAAAGGGGCTGCGAGTTCCTTTCGCCTTTTTGATGGCTGTTGAATAGTTGTTCCTGTTTGGCGGCTGACACGGTTGTGTAATCACTTCAGTTGTTAGATTTTTCGCTCTTGATTGGTAGCCGACCGAGTCGTGTGCTTACTGGAACTGTTGGGTGGGTTGCTATTGTCGTTGCCTCGAGGTTTCTTTCAAATTTTATCAAGTCATATTCCCATTTTCAATTTTTATGCATTTTTCATTGCCTTGGCAACTTTTACTTTCGAAGCACTTAAGCGCTGCTACAAAAGCTCAGGATTATTGTTAAGTTGCAAGCTAGATTGCCAGACACTTCGATGTTTGCGAATTACAGACAATTGTCGCGAGTTAATATAATCCCCTATGAAGTGAAGAAAACGACTTGAGTAAATATGAATATTAATATTGGCAGCGAACTGTCAAGTGGCTAACGTTGGCGTAGATTGGCGCTCTTAAGACAAAGGAATCGCGTGGATTCTATTCTAACAAATGGAAAAGGAATGAGTGTTCATTCCGTAAAGCGAATAAGGTTGGCATAATGTGTAGTCTAGGAATCAAAAGCGATGAGATTGCTTCTTAAATAGCATTATCGTTCGATCCTTAGGCTTCGCTGGAAATAACAGAATACCACATCGGACTAATAGTACAGTAATGTGGACTCATTGCTCGTGGCATTACTGAGGATATTTTGGTGCACAGCTGAAAGAAAATATGCCGAACTCATACTTCCCTCCATATACCAACTCCACTTTGGGCTAGATAGTAGTAATAGGCGGAGGACCCAATGCTAGTCTTGACTAAATTGATCGAGACTCAGGTAGATAATCAGACGAAGAACCTATCGAACTTATAGACAAGGCTGAGAAGGGCCGTTTCCACGACATTCGAATCTAAGCAATCGCAACGCTTCCGTATTTTTCTCCAGCCAAGAACTGCCAATTCTGAATAATTTTTCAACATTACTTCAGGAATGGTTTCCGCCATGCTGCGGAATTAATGGATATTACATCGAAATGAAGGGAGAGACCCAGCCAAGCTTGTTTTCCAAGTGGATAAGATAAGAACTGAACAAAAAACCATGTTGTTGTTGTTATTGTAGAATTGGTAGTCGTTTGTCGGATAAAAATACGGGTCCGTTCCGGTTACACAGACCCGTCTGTCCTGGGAACGGTAAACAAAGAACCATAGAACTTATTGCCTACGTGAACTACGTCAAAATGACTGTGCACTTTGTGGATATATTACTCACTAAGCGCGGGGAATTGAATGCAAGACGATTCTGAGACCATTTTTTAAGTTGCGGAAGTCCCTGCAGAAGTTAGTTGGCTGACTTAGAGAGGTCGCACGTGGTCTGCTATATGTAATCTTTTGTGAAGTCATGAAGAAGAAGAACTTCTGTGTTCGGACTAATAAATTGGCAAAACGCTTTTGCGACAGCGCATGTACCGATGGTGCGCCAGTACTGGTTAAGCTTCCGCGATGCCCAGCTATCAATAAGAGGATTCGGGAGCACCGACTAGCTCCCATTCTTCCAATAGGAGTTCTAGTGAATCTTTTCTTGCTAGCTCATCAGCTTTACAATTTCCTGCGATTACCTAGCACCCATACTAGTCTTAACACAAAGACCCTCAGTGCTATTGATAGCGAGATTAGGCACTCCAACACACAACACACCAACTCTGAAGGCACTGTTAGTGAGTTCAAGGCTAGTATCGCCGCTTTGCTATCTGAGTGGATAGTCATTTCGCTGAAGGAGGCTGCACTACCTCGGCTTGGAATACATAGCAATGTCAAAAAGTCTGAAGCTGAAGTTGATGAAGAGCTCCTGGCCGTAAATCCACTAACCTTCCACTCAAGCTTTGATCCATCCGTAAAGAAGCTCACTGTCCCTCTTCTCCAACGGCTTATTCCAACCACCCACAATTTCCTCGCCTGTACATGGGCAGAGATAGAGCCACCAGAGTTCGGTTCGGCGACTCCATGATCCATGAAAATAGTCCATAGAGCCTTTTCAACTAAATAAAATCTCATATTATTTATAATATTAGAAACGAAAATAGCTTAGGAGCATATAAGATACATCATACATAGATCAACGCTGTCTAAAATATTTACTTACTATTTTTTTTTCATTTCAGGTATATTTATGGCAACTGTGTGTGCGCCTTTATGATGATGGTAAGTCAAAAATAATATATATATTTGACATTTTTACATAACTATATTAAAAGAAAGAATTCTTTAGTCTTAAATATTAACTATTTCATACTAGAACCCCTCACTAGTCTGCATTTTATAACATTCAAAAAATAAATACACCAAAACCACTTCCATTCACCGCCTACGAAACACATTATGCACGAAAAAAAAATCCTAACCTCAAAAAATAAATATAAATAAATAGTTCGTGGCAAGCGCTGCCACACTAGTGAATTTCGCGTTGTCAGCAAATAAATATCTCGTGCAGTTTATGAAATATATTTGCACTTGTGACTAAAGCAGAGCACACAAGCGCATAAAACGTGTTTGGCACACCAACAAACACATATCCTTATATATAATACACACCCACAAGCGTGCTTATGACCAACACAAACACACTGCTAGCAATAAATTATTTGCAGTACATTTTTGGGTGCAAATCTTTTTGTCAGTTCTTGACTTTCTTTTGCGCTCTATTATTATTTTTGTCATTACCGTTATGTTTATTGTGGTTCGCCTTGCTTGTAGGTTGTTAAATTATAACAGACAGCGTGTGTTGTTGTTGTGTGTGCTGCTATGCTGCTTGTTTTTGATTTAATATAATGGAAATTGGCTTGTTGAAACGGCACTTGAGAAAATGCTCACACACATACTTATGTATTTTTGTCCACTTTTAGACATACAAACATATATTTGTACGTGTATGCTTAGCCTTATTTGCCACAACTACTACTTGACTAGCTACTTGCATTAGTGCTGCGTTCGCCTTTTTGCGGTCGAGTGGATTATATGCAGAGGCAATAATAATGAGTTGTGTGGGAAAAGAGGGAAGAGGGCGGTGGGCGAAAAGTGACACTGTAGAGCGCTTAGTTGGGACTTTGGAGCTTTAACGTCGAATTGTTTTGCGTTTTTGGCATTTTATTGACAAATTTTACCTTTTTCAAAGCGTTGAGAAAGCAAGTCATGGGTGTTTATATCGATAATTTGTTATCGATGACACAGAAATCGATAATTTGAGTTTTTCTCAGCTTATGCGCCATTAATTGGGGTTTACTTGAAATAAGCAGTTTATATCGATGACACAGAAATCGATAATTTGAGTTTTTCTCAGCTTATGCGCCATTAATTGGGGTTTACTTGAAATAAGCAGTTGGCGATAGCAATAATCAGTAATCGAAACAAAAAAGTCGATATAAATTTTGTAAACAATTTTTCAGTTTCTGCATCAATAATTAAACAAAACTTGCGGTTTGAAAGTTGGTTAAAAAAATAATCAGTTATCGATAGCACAAAAGCCGGTATATTTATTTGTATTTCAATATTTTTCTGTTTCTACATCATTAATTAGGGTTGGTTATGGCAATAATGAGTAAGTGGTGACCAACAAATCTATATTTTTATTTCTCTCCAATATTTTATAGTTTTTGTATCGATTCGGGTTGTTTGGCATAATTTACTTAATAAATTACTGTATGTTGTTAGAAGTTACAGTTATCGATAACACAAAAGTCGATATGTTTTTTTTTTGTTTCACTAATTTTCTGTTTCTTTATCAACAATTAGAGTTTTCTTGTCTAAATTTGCATTTAGATAAGTAATTGGTTCTAGAAATATGGAGTTATCGATAATGCAAAAGTCGA
This sequence comes from Bactrocera dorsalis, assembly GCF_023373825.1. Classification (NCBI taxonomy): domain Eukaryota; kingdom Metazoa; phylum Arthropoda; class Insecta; order Diptera; family Tephritidae; genus Bactrocera; species Bactrocera dorsalis. Next base: position 5,006,186 of record NC_064306.1, read on the forward strand.
TATATTTATTTCCCTTCTAATATTTTTTAGGTTCTATATAAATAATTCGAGTTTTATAGACGAATTTGTCTCAATAATCAGTTATCGATTACATAAAAATCGATATATTTTTTTGTTTCAATACTTTTCAGTTTCCACATCAATATTTTTCAGTGTTTTCACTAATAAACTGTGATTGCTGGACTCACATGATGGTTTTCAGTGTATAAAAAAGTTGGTTAGAGCATTAATCAGTTATCGATGACATAGAAATCGATATATTTTTTAATACTTTTCAGTTTCTATATAATTATATATAAATCGAATTTTTCGTCAAATTTTAAGTGTTTAAAGTATGGTTAGTGGTGGTTATTAGCAATAAATAGTTATCGATAACACACAAGTCGATTTTTTTTTATTTAAACTTTTTGTAGCTTTATATCGATAATTTGAGTGTTCTTGACAAAAGTTGTGTTGAAAAAGGTAATTGGTTAAATGTGACTACGTTATTGGCCAGTTAGCGATGACACATATGCCGATACCTCTGTCGCGAAATTCTTTTGCTGCAAATCTAATAAAAATACGATTCACCGTTTCGGGATTTGAAGAAACAACTCTCAAAAACGTCAATTTGAGAATTTCTTATACTGAAAAGTTTCGGGATCCCGAAATATCGGGATTAAAGGGAATACCACCCAGCTACATCCACTTGAAAATTTCTCTATATAATGAAAATTTTCGGGATCCCGAAATATTGAGATTCATTAACCATTTCGGGATTCAAAGAATTAGCTCATTAGTCAATTTAAAAATTTCTTTACTGAATTATTCTGACTATTCATAAAATTTATAGGCAGGGGCTCCGATAGAACCATTAATCCGTTAAAGTTCGCGTCGCTGCAGCCTTTAATTTTACAGGTAGCATCGTAAGCCTTCTCTTTTTCATCAACTTCCTTCGACGGATCTCTTAAGTAACTTTTAAGAAAATTGCTTTTCTCCACTCACCCCTCCTAAGTTTCTCAAGCGATAAATAACGCAAACTTTTAACCTGATTGATTAGTGAAATTTATTTAAATACTTAACTCCAAAACACCCACCCATAAAAAACTTTTTCTCAGCTCAACTCCGAGTGACTTGAAATTCGCTTAACTGCACAACAGCTTCGCGAAGAAGGGCGAGATTGCAGTCTATTAAGCAAAGCCACTACTCACACGCGCAACTACTTAACCGTATTAACCCTTAACATACTGCAACCGGGGGGTTGTGCCCCGCCATTAACGGCACACGCATGTGTTGCGCTCGCATATGTGCGTGGAATTTATTGGCTTCATTGCCATGCAACGACAGCAGCGATAATTCAAAAATAAAAATAGATCTAGAAATCATAACATACTTGCAGGCGTGCGTGCTATTGGAGTGGGCGGCAACTGACGCGCGCCACAAATCAAAAACACTTAAGCTTTATTGTTATTAGAAATACTTTGGCGCTACACTGCCTTCCTTCTGCTTGGGGTTTACGCGCCTCCGAGTTGCTAGACCTTTCTTCCGCTTCATTTGTTGCTGGCGGAAATCGAAGACAGTTTTGCAGCCAGAAAGTTCCACTTGTCGCTATGAATTTATGACCGCGCACACATAGTTTCCTACAATAACAACGCTTGTCAATTAGCTGCGTGTGGTGTGTGCAGCAGCTGTTCAAGGGTGCAGGGAGTGAGTCAGCGGTTATTGAGTGTGACTGAGAACTTTAGTGCTGTTTTGTGGTTTTCAATTAAATCCCAATCATATTTATTTGAAGAAAAAAGTGTTATTCATATTCATTTCGTGTAGGTTTGCGAGTTTAGAAAGTTCTACCCTCTCTACATCCCATGTAGAAAACTTATTAAAACACACAGCATGTTAAGCGGTCTAAACCACCATAAGGTAGTCAAATATGGTCTTAAGTGTTAGAAAAACTTAAGTTCTAGAATATATGTTGTTTTTCTTCCTTCTTAGTCTAATTGAAAAGTCAGTCAACCCTGATTGATTAGTTTAAGTTGGTTATTACTCTTTGGAATCTATAGTTTGCGGCTACTACGGTACTAAGTTCGAGTAGGACCGAGCTTCTGAAGTTGTCCAAACTTTCTGCTGAGTTGTTTTGATATGTTACCACTAGTCGACCTCCTTGGTTCTCAGAAAACGATTTGGGATTTCTACTAATTCCATAATTATCGTAGAGTTTTGAAGGGTCTTGGGTCTGTTGTTGGTTGGTCTTCATTTTTTTTCTATTGTAGTGGGTCCCTTGTGGCTAGTTAATTGTCATCAAACGGGAAGCCTAGGAGAAACGTGCCGTTTCGATCGGCTCAGATCATAAGGAGAACGTTGATAGAAGAACTGGTTTCACCGGACATACAAACATACCTAACTTCGGCAGGTAGGAGATTCATTAGATATATCGATGGAGGATCGTGGTCTATTTAGGAAGTGTAGTAGTTAAACCTGCACTGTATTCAGAAGGAATTAGGCGACAACTCGAGCTCTTTGTCAGGAATGGGTGGTGGTCAAGTCATTCAAAGACTCCATAATCTGGAAGATAGTCAGCGAGGCAACTCGAGCTCTTCATCTACAATATGTGGTGGATTGAGTTCAAGCCATTCAAGAACTCCATTTACTGGAAGAGAGTCTGTTAAGGTGTTAGTAGCTCCACTGTGAATGCCGTTCAGCGCATCTCTGAAGTCCGTTGCGCCCGTAGTTTGGTCGATAATATTTTGTTCAGATCGGTCCACTTTGGTAAAAACCTTCTATTTCAACAGACCGATCAAAAACGAGATACATTTCTTCATAACAGATCTGTTTTCCTTATAATTACCGTTAATAACTAACCATAGCAATTGGTGTGTCAAGTCCTAAATAGACACCATACACTTTTCAATTTTGAAGACTAACAAAGAGGCGGGGTGTGTGTGTTTAAAACGAGCCACGAAGCGTATAAAAGAGAAAAAGCGCCTCACCATCATCTACAATTTCAGCAACTCCAGGCCCTAGCATTCTACAAATTTGTGCACTTATTTGTTTAATATGCGCTTATTTTTATAGTCGCCTTTTAGGCGTGCGCGTAAATCTCAAATTTAAAATTAAATTACACCGAACCGAATTTAAACTCTCCCTTTTATTTATTCGCCGCTTTATTTTTATGTTGCTTGTTGTTGTTGGTTACCATTGCCCATCCTTCTTCCTGCAAGCATCGGACATTTTCGGACATTTTTGACTTTAATCAAATTAGATTGAGTTGTGCTACGTGCAGCGCGCGTCGAGATAAAAGGAAAAAGATAACAAAATAAAAACGAAACCAAGCAAAAAACGGTGCATTTTTTGCCGCTGAGCTGTGGTGGCTACTACTGCTGCTGCTCCTGTTGGCCACCAAACGCCAGAGGTCAAATACTACTGGCGGCGTTGCGTTCATTTTACGTTGCCAGCGCGTGGTGGTGGAGCGCGTCGGCGTTTTGATTTAATTTAAATAAAAATTCAGCGTTTTTGCTGTTGTTGTTTAGTTGCCTGCTATTGTTTAGTGGCGTGCAATCTTGCTCTGGTTGTGATTTTACGCCATTTTGACCATGTGTTTGTTATTGCTGTTGTTGTCGTTGTCGTCTGTCCAGCAGCGTACACGTTTGTCATAAGCAATTGTTGCTGTCGAGAATTTTGAAGCGCTGCATTTTTCGCTTTCAAGTTGTTGTACATGTGTATGTGTGCCTTTCGTAATTTGTCTGTAGCATACTTCTGGGCGTCTTTAGATTTAATCTTAAAGTAATTTCATTTAAAGCGCTGCCTTTTGCTTGTTTTTCTTTATTTTCTTTTTACATTTTTTTCTAAAAATCTAAAATATTTCAGGTTTTTATTATTAATATTTTAAAATTGGAAAAAAAATTAATTAATTATAAAATTAAAAAAATAATTATATTTTATAATACTTTTTTCTTTTAAAATTTTTAATTGTGGAAGTCTTTATAAAACTTTATTTTTTTATATCGCTTAAAATATAAAAAAATATTTCTAATATTAAAAAATGTTCGTTTTTAGAATAAATAAAAAATCAATTTAATTTAAATTCTGTAATTTCGAAATAAAATATTGAAAATTTTTATAATTTTTACTTCATAATTAAAAAAAAAAATAATGAATTGTAAAAAAAAACAAATAATAATTATTATAATCATATTTTATAATACTTTTTTTTTGTTTGAAAATTTTTAGTTGTTCAAGTCTTGAAAAAATTTTTATTTTGAAGATTCATAATTATTCGTTTTCTAAATAAATAGTTTTATAGTTTTAATTTATTAAAATGTGTTTGTTTAGTGCTTCTAGCCACACATTTTCCCTTAGTGAAATTTTCGAAAATTGGAATTTTGAAAGTTTTTGGTATTGAAAATTTCCAAACATCAACTTTTTTATATTTTTGATTTATATATCAGTGGTATAAAAATTTAAGTGTGGAAATAAATTTTTTTATATTTAAAAAATATTTTTGGAATTATTTTTATAAAAAATTTTAATATTAAATTATTTGAATTTTTATTTATTTTTGAAACAGTTTTTGAAAATTTTAGTAATTCTTATAAAGATGTGTTTGTTTGGTGCTTATAGCCACACATTTTCCCTTAGTGAAATTTTCGAAAATTGGAGTTTTGAAAATTTTTGATATTAAAAATTTCCGAAACAGCAAATTTTTTTATATTTTAGTTTTATATATTAGTGGTATAAAAATTTAAGTTTCGAAATAAATTTTTTTGTATGTAAAAAATATTTTGAAATTATTTTTATAAAAAATTTTAGTATTAAATTACTTGAATTTTTATTTATTTTTGAAACAGTTTTTGAAAATTTTAGTAATTCTTGGTGGTATAAAAATTTAAGTTTGGAAATAAATTTTTTTGTATGTAAAAAATATTTTGAAATTATTTTTATAAAAAATTTTAATATTAAATTACTTGAATTTTTATTTATTTTTGAAAATTTTAGTAATTCTTGTAAAGATGTGTTTGTTTAGTGCTTCTAGCCACACATTTTCCCTTAGTGAAATTTTCGAAAATTGGAATTTTGAAAGTTTTTGGTATTGAAAATTTCCAAACATCAACTTTTTTATATTTTAGTTTTATATATTAGTGGTATAAAAATTTAAGTTTCGAAATAAATTTTTTTGTATGTAAAAAATATTTTGAAATTATTTTTATAAAAAATTTTAGTATTAAATTACTTGAATTTTTATTTATTTTTGAAACAGTTTTTGAAAATTTTAGTAATTCTTGTAAAGATTTTGAATTTTTAAAGAAGTAATATTTGAACCAATATTTTTAATATTTTATTCCTGTTTCTCTCGGGATTAAATTTTAAATTAAATTTTGTTTGTTTTAACCAATTTTCGAAATTTTTTCTTAATAGTGCGAAAATTTTGTCGAAATTTCAATAAAAAAAATCACAATAAAATATTAAGGTAAAAACTTCGAAATAAAATTTCAGTTACATTAACTGTTATCGCAGCAATAAAAATTAAAGCTTTACCCTTAAAATATACACCAAAAGGGTATGAAAATTTATCAAAGCACAATTGCGCACAAACACATTGAAAATGTAATTGCCACTCAGCCGAGAGAAGAGAGAGAGTGAGGTGAGCATTTGTTACTATGTTGTTGTACCTACTACAGTTTATTGTCACATGCACGCCCACTTTTCTTTACTGCCATGGCAAATAATTCGCACTTCGAATTGCGAAATTTATTGTACTTCACACACACACATAAGCACTTACACATACATGTTTACACACAATCGCTTGTATGTAGATGGGGAAATGCCTTACCTTTGCTGGAGTCATATGAATTTCTGCAGTTCTCAATGAGGTGAAGGTAATATAAACTCATATGTGTGTGTGGCGCCGTCGTATGCACCCCACGCTTGCCTGTTACTTCCCTCCTCTCCCCCGCCGTAGGGCATACAATTGTAATTTCTCGCTGCTTACAAAGGTAATTCGCGTTAACTTATCGTGTAATGTGTAAATTTATGGCGTGAAATTCGCAGCGCACATTAACATACACACACACACCAACACACACTTGTGAGAGTGCGAGCGATACTCGTAAATTCATATGCGAGTACTTGTACTTATCCCCCGTTTGCAAATGAAAAAGTATTCGCGCAAAATTTGTCGCCTTTTGGGGCCAAACCATAATTTAACTGCTTGACTTTGGCTTCTGCCGGTTGCCTTTGCCATTGCTTGCCGGCTGCCGACTGCCGACTGTTTTCGTGGAGTGCAGGTGCACTTGAACTGCGAGTGGCGCACGCATACAAGTACAGAAACACATATGTGGCTGCAATGACAACTAGTTAATACTGTAAATTATACCAATGCGAGCAACTCTAAAAAAAATAATGCGAGCATATTTTGGCTCTTTTTGGGGGATTCACATAGTTTTGAGTTTTTTTATATTATTTTTTGAATATTGCTACACGGAAATTAAGGTGATGCTTAAATAATTTTTCTAATTTTTTAAATACAAAGAGTTTTTAATTTTCTTATCTCACTAGCATTTTTTTATTGCAATAGTATTTTTCAAAAAAAAATTTTGTGAAAATATTTGAGAAAAATATTTTACAATTTTTTTTTTACTAAATTTAAAATTAAAATAAATTAATAAATTATTTTACAGTTTTTTTCATTTTATTTTTTAATTTTGTTATATTTTTTAATTTTGAATAATTTTTCTAATTTTTTAAAGACAAAGAGTTTTTAATTTTCTTATTTCACTGGCATTTTTTTATTGCAATAATATTTTTCAAACAAATTTTTTGTAAAAAAAAATTTAGAGAAAAATATTTAAAAATTTTTTTACAAAATTTAAAATTAAAAAAAAAACAAAAAAAAAAAATTAAAATTTTGAAAAAATTATTTTACAGTTTTTTAACATTTTTTTAAATTTTGTCCTAAATATCAGACCACAAAACACCATACATTTTATATTTGCGTCCAAATACCACCTACAAAGCTGTTTTTATCGAAGCAGTTATTATATATATTCTCACAACTTTTCGCTTCTTCTACCTCTCCTCCACCTTTTTTACGCTCCGCTCCGATTCAACCATGAATTTACGAGCAATAATGTTGCATGTCTGTTGCGAAATTTCTCAAGTGCGCTTTTCCGCTTTTATTGCCGCCAGCAGCAGCGCAATTATTTGCATAGCATACTTTTGCTCGTGAAAACTTACTTTAAACTGATATCATAAATGAGTTTGTTCGGAATTTGTTTCCAATTGTGATTAATGCACACAATTTATTGCTATGTGAATGAGTTGTTTAATAAGCAGTTTAATGAGTAGTTTAAAAACTGTTTTCATTGAACGGTATTGTGCGGGATTTCAGCTTTAAAATTACTGGCAAAATCCGATATCCTTTCTCTTCTTCTTTAATTTCCCCCACTTTTAACCAATGAATGTCTATAGAGAATAGTTTACTAAGCTTAGTTTTGGTTGAATTCCCCTTTTAATCAGACATTTTCCGACATTTGCAAGTTTAAGTTCTCTCATCATAAGTTAACTTATGGGATTTGAAGACCGAAAAGAGAAAAAAATCGCTCAGAATACTTGAAGCTCTCAAACCTATTTGAGTAATCAAACCGTTCGACTTTACATTCCGCGATACTAAGTTGATGAGCATAATCCTCAAAGGTCGTAGAAAGGTATTCTCTAACTCAAGTCGTCCAAGCTAATCGATTCGTTTCAGTTTTCAGTCTCTTCTTCTTCTTTACTGACGTAGCACCGCTTACGCGGTTATAACCGAGCTAACAACAGCGCGCCAGTCTTTTCTTATTTTCGCTGTTTGGCGCTGATTCGAGATACTACGTGCAGCTAGGGGGTGGAGGTGCTATTCTTCTTCTGCTTCGACCGGCGATTACTGCAACGAAAACTTTCAAAGCTGCAGTCTTCTTTTCCATCCGGACAACATTACCTAGCCATTGCAGCCGCTGTCTCTTGATTCGCTGTACTATGTCAATGTCGCCGTATATCTCGTAGAGTTCTTCGTGCTATCGACTACGGTGCTCGTCGTTGCCAATGCGTAAAGGAGCATATTTCTTCAGCAAGACTTTTTTCCCGAACACCTCTAAAGCCCACTCATCAGATAATCCCATTTGCCATGCCTGTACCTGTAGAGTTTAGTCTTTGTTCGTCGGGACAGGACTTTACTTCTCAAGTCCTACCCAGTTCGAAGTAACACCCGTTGGGAAGAGTGATTCTGAAAGACGGAATCTAATGTCTCTATCAGAAACTTACTATCCTGAAATGTACGTAAAGGGAGTCAGGTCAGTTATACTTTTATTAGAGGCTTTAAAGCCTCCTTTTATTCCCACACTCGGCTAACTTTTCGTCATATTTTTTGTAGCAAAACTGATGCTCTTCAATAATTCTTAAGAAAATCTCTTCTCTGCTTTGCATAGTCATAAAACCATTAAGTGCCTGGTAATTCTGTCATATGTCCTTTATTCCTACAACTCTTAACTCTAACTACCAGTGATTTGAGAGAAAGAGGATCCTTACAACTGCCATATACTCTCTTTTATCCTTCTAATACCATTGAAACAGTTACCATAACCTCTAAGTCAGCACCTCAACAGCCGCGAACTCCACCCGCCGAAAGTGTTGCCACAACGTGAAGAAGACAAAAGTAAAACTACAAAGCTGAGGCTCATACCAGAAGCTCACTGTGACCGCTGCACAACCCTACAATACTTTTGCCAATTAAATGTGTGGGTTTATTATAATTAAAAGCATTGTCAGCTGCAGTTAGTAGAGGGAAGCGTAATCCGACTTAAACTGCGTGAGAAACTAAGAAAAGGGCGTGAAATTAAAAAGGTTAAAGAAATATAAATGCATAAGAAATGTACGCAGTGACAACTTAAGTAACTAACAAGTGACAATGAAAATGTCAGCGCTGCAAAATGGAGATTATCAGGGTTGTACCTTGAATAGCCGCGAGATTAGGTGGTACGAGGGTTGCAGTGATTGTGTTTAGCTGCTCATCTACTTGGCTTGAATATTTTTCTAGACGTTAACGTCCGTCTTTGAGTCAACTGATCATTTTCTTCCAAAAGCGATGAAAATCGTATTTCCTGACCCAAAGAATTGATGAAAGTAATAAATGTTAAATTCAATTAATCCAAATGGTATTTTGAATTAAGTCAATCTCACAATGGAACGTGAGTGGACTCCAAACTTCCATAAAATGCAAAGGTGCTCAAGAAAACGTGATTAGAAGACGAGGAAGTGCTCGTCCACAAAAACCTTAATAAGGTTTAAAATGAAAAAATGATTTTTTTTATAGTAGGAGAAAGCCGGAGTGCGGGCCTTTAATCCGCTAAACCTAACCTACACCCATCTCATTTCTCTCCCACGGGATCACTGGACTAAGTATTACTACTTGAGAGAGGAGTAGACATTAAAGTCTCCTCTATTGTTCGGACTGACTGACGTCTAGCCTGTTGTAAAAGCCTCAATCTTGTCATAATTAGAGCTGAAGCTTCACTGACAGCTTTCCATTTTACAGTGGTCCCGCACATAAGTGTGGTTTTCGGCTTTTCCCCTATACTTGAAAACCGATGGCAATGATAGAGTGCGTGTTCAGAGTCTTCTATACACTCCACGCACGCCGGACAATATGGTCTAAAGCCATGACGATATTTTATAGGTAGCTTCTAATGTACCCATCACCACTAAGTATTTGGGTCAGGTGGTAATTCAGGTTCCCATGTTGTCTATCTATCCACGAATGTATATCCGGAATCAGTCCGTGAGGCCACTGTCCTTTTAGGTCTTCTTTTTTTCCAAGTATAAATGTAGTTCGGCTGTTCAATTTTTGTCCTCGTTAACCCCTCGTACTATCAAACGTAATTGTAAAGCTTTAAGAGCTCTAGTCGGTTCGAGACCGATATTCAGTTAGATGCCGAAAAGTATGGTTTGGAGAGAAGTGCATGGAAATAAATTTTTTTAGTTTTCAGCCTCAATTGATTAACTTTTCGGATCTCCCTCGTAAATTGTTTCATTGAATTACTCTAAATGGAAAAAGTAGTACAAAATGGAAGGACAATTCTGTCTCTAAAATATCAGTTTCCCTGCACAGTTAACATTCTAACGAAATCTTCTGCTCCCTCACTAACAAAAAGAACTTTATTGCAAGACATTTTTACAAAATAAAATTTTACATTTCAAATTCCTAGTTAATTTCTTAATTCATATGCATTACGCCTTAGCTAAGACACATTCAATTAGACACACTTGTGACCGTATTAAAATGCATAACTGTAAAAATATTTAACTCAAAGGCACATATGAATAAAAGCAATGTGAGCACCACACTTTTTACGACTTATCCTATTTAAAATTCAACATTGTATCTGAATGAGATTTCCGCACCTCTTTGTCGTTATGCGTTTTGGGAGGGAAATTAATTTCCTCCACAAAGTGATGTGGAGATTGAGTATTCGGTAGGTAGAGCCAAGGCTCAGCTGCCCTATAGGAAATGTCAGAACAAATGTGGTACTAAGCTTAAGGTATTGAAGTTCTCTAGGGTTCGAAAGAATTGAGGTTCTTAAACGTGGCACAACTCTTGCTGAATGCTACGGTTCTAGGAAGCTTCAAATTACTGGTTTCGTTTCTATTGAAATACTCAAATGATTTTGCTATCGAGAAGTTAGATGTGAAATAGACGAACTGTTTCCGGAGCTCTCTTATTACCACAAATGCAAGCGTCGGAGTACTGGTCGACTGTTATCGACCACCCGCTGGAACATCAACGAATCTTGGGGCTCTTAAACGGAGACGGCGGTTGCGGACTTCTGCTTAATCCAGTCAGTTGTGTAGCTTCTGTCCCATTTTTAATGAGTTGTATTAAATTTAGTCTGAGTTAATGGGCCCTTGGAGATTGTAGTTCATCTGTAGTGTCTTAAGAAACGCAGTGTATACAGTCTCAAAATCCGATAGAATTCGCAGAGATTTGTAAGAACAATATGAGAGTGAATTCGCCGCCTTGCTTGAATTACTTGTGGGTTCGGTTGTCTTTCCTTCCATGCCTTTCCCAGCAGATCTTGTTTGTTTAAGAAAACTGCTGGATAGAAGTGTTATCTTGAGGACCAAAGCAGGTCTGAGTTCCAAAATACTCAGTGGACTCTAAACGAGTAGGCTTTTAAGCGGCTCACTGCGTTATAATGCTTGCTCCGAAGATGAGCTCTATTCGACGAACAACGAATGTTACACTTTGTCGGCTGGTTTTCCTTTTAGGTCACTCATACAGACACCTACTCCTGCATCGGGAATATGCGATCACGCAAAAGACATAAACAACTTTGAATGCGAGTAAGAGCTCGACGCACCGGTACAATGTTGCGTTGAATGCGGCATTGTTGTGAAGCATAAAAGTGAATGAATGAGTGAATCGGCGTGGAGCGAAAGGCAAATAATGAAAATAAAACAATAATAAGAAAAGCGCCGACAGTATGACGTATAGAGCTGGCGGAAGGTGGAAGCTCTTATGACAGATTGCCGCAATGGCAATATATAAGAGGTGAAGGCGGGGGGGGGGAGCTCAGCAAAACTCATTACAAACCCAAAAACACCTGCGTGCGTGCGGAAACGGAAGCTGGGGTCGGGCGAAAACGGATGAAAAGCAACTGAAATAGCGCACAAGTGCCGGTTGACTACACACACGCTGAAAATATTATGACATGCCATTGCTTTGTTGTAGTTACATTTAAAATAGCATTTCGTCATTTCACATTTGTGACGACAGCGCGAGGTTGATGCGAAATATGCGAGCGCGCATTAATGTCAGTGCCGAACGGCAGCGCTGGACGAGCACCGGCACGTATAAGTAGCAGTTGGGGCGCCGTTCACGGTGCCACTGCGGCTACGTTTTATTGTACAGGTATAAATAGGAAACACTCATCATAAACACTTGCGTGCAACAGCGTCGCCGTGTTGTCGTGTCGTCAACAGTCAACAGCTCCATGGCATGCGAAGCGCCAGGTAAATGAGTGTGCTGTGTGCAGTCCGTCCGTTCGGATACTCATATGACTAAATGCGTGCGAGCGTAAATGTAGTAATTTGTATAAATGGCAGGCTGGCCACTTCTGGCGTTTATTTTCCCAGACACCCTCACATGGACGCAAGTAAGGTCCTTAATATTTGTTGTACCGCTGCTGATTGTGCCAGCGTCACGTTTGGCCGTAAATGTCATGCAGAATTAATCTGAGAATTTCAATCAAATATAATCACAGCGGCACAGGAAATAAGCTGATGCAGGGGTCTCACAATGACAATGGTATACAAGGCGAAAGATGTATTATGTCCGAGCTTTATATCCCACGCAATAGTGTAGCGGGCTGGAAAGCGATTAAGTGCTACAAAAGTGATCACCTGACACGAAGATTTTGGTAAAAGAAGCGCTGGTCAGTTGCTCTTTCTGGCTACCTTGGTTGATTGTTATGGCCCAGCTTAATGCACTGGTTGGTGAGCTCATATTTTCCGTCCCATAGAAAGGCCTTACTGACGTTCGGTCGAATTAAGGCTCGCGGATTCTTTAATGAGGTTTTATGGTCCTTCTTTGGCAAACCCAGACCTAGAGGGTAGACTGAATGCTTTATCACTTGAGCTCGGAACAAAATTACAAAGCCTTAATTAGATTTGATAAGTGGCATACATATGCTTGTAAAGCTTTAAGATATGGTACTCTAGAAAACTCACTGCTGCTCATACTGCTACATGCTGAAGCCTTAGGTTTTACTGAAGATTCAGTTTTTCTGGATCGTAAGAGCCTCCAGAGAGAGGAGAAGCATATATTCGTTGGCGTATTGCGAGACATTATTCATACATTTGAACCATATGTTACAAGTACTAACCTTACGGATTCTCTGGACTTCGGATCAGGCCTAAAAGGGGAAAGCCGAAAGGAAAGGAGATGCTGATACTCCGTACTTCAGATCAAGCTTAATAAAGGAAAGTCAAAAGGAAAACATATTAAGTTTCTATTGAAAGGTCGTGCCGGTATTTCCGACGTCGGATCACGCTTAATAAAGTAAAGTCAAAACGAAAACAACTTTCGGTCCCATAGAAAGGCCTTACTGCCGTTCGGTCGAATTAAGGCTCGTGGATTCTTTACTGAGGTTTTAGGGGCCTTCTTTAGCAAAACCAGACCGAGAGAGTAGACGAGATGACTTACTGAATGCTTTATCATTTGAGCTCGGCATCGTTTTATACTATTCACTTTATAGTCAGAAATTCATTTTTCTACACTGGTGGAGATTATAACAATTTCGGGACTCTTGTCTTACGGTTCAGCTGAGTCATCCCTTAAACAGGACATCTGTAACTTTCTCAACACGTTTAACACTTTTTTCTTCATCGGTAGAGACTATAAACATTTCGAGACTCTTGTCTTACGGTTCAGCTGAGTTACTGATTGCTTTATCCCTCGAGCTGAACATCCCTAACTTTCTAAATACGTTTAACACTATGGAGTGAACTCGAATTAGGCAGAAATCCATTTTTTTCACCCGATGAGACTGTCGTGCTATTATCTTTCTTCTGTACCCCTGATGACCTTCGTTTTGTATTTCAATTCACAATGAACCTTTGAAGTAGTTCGTCCAAAAGTAGGCTTCGCTGAATATCATTCTAATCCCGAAAGTACAGTATAATAGGTACCCGGTCGCAAACCCTCGTCACCTAACATTGCTTTCCACATATTGCAGGTTTGTCGGTAATAATTTAAATCTTTGCACATTTGCGCTATGACTGCATGATTTTCCGCACCCAACCTGACATCTTCCCTGAAATCTCTTCCACATGCCATAACGTCATCACATATGTGCTCATATAAACCATTAAACAATGCTCAGACACAGCAGGCGGACATGGAAAGGCGCACAGGACGTTGGACAAATACCGTTGACATACTGAAGAGGCAAATAAATGCCAACAAACAGACACGCACACGCTCACACTCACCTAAGAGCGGTGAAGGATATTGAAGTTGCAGTTGAAGTTGAAGTTGGTCGTTAGTGTTTGTAGTGCTATGCGGTATAGTGTTGTGTAATGTTGACTTGGCTTGACGGAAGTTGGCAAAGCATACGAGTACATATACCCGGCTTAACCGTACACCTGTATAACGGTACAAATCAGCGAAGTGCAGTGAAGTGAGCAGACACGGCAAAAGAAAGTGCTTGCACCACATGAGCTTGGCAATGAAGACACACGCATACACCGGCTGTCGGGAATTTTATGTGTCCAACGTACGTGCTAAATGAGAAAGTCAAGAAGTGAGAAGCTATCTGCTGCTTGCAGTCAGTGGAAATCATGTTGAGACGCCACTGATGAATATACTGATGCTGTTGATGTGCCAACTGATGACGCTGATGGTGGTGGTGCTGATGATGCTGGTCGTCGTGGTGTTGGTGTTGGTGGTAAAGCTGTTAGCGTTCGCTATAACTGCAGTTGCTGTTGTTGCTTACGTTGCAACTGAGATTGATATGAAATTGGATTTATGCGTATAGCAGCACTGACAAATGCTTAACGGAACTGCCAGTTATTGTCCGAAATCGGTTACCTACCAAAGGTATTTTTGTTGATTTCGCTCTTTGTTTGTGCCTTTGAGAGGTGTCCATTGCGTGCAATTGACAATTGGCCATGTTGAGTTGTTGTCTTCATCGGGAAGATGAATGGTGCTCCACAGGGTTGCAATTGTAGTAGCACGAAACAATAAAATTTCAATACTGAAAACGATTTCGTTGCAAATAGGGATTAGTTGAAGAGGCCGTTGTGCAGCGTTGTATTGATCTAAGCAGCGATTTGCGATTTACTCGTTGTACATAAGTTGTGAGCTACGCATGCAACTGGGTTTCGAAGCAACCCAACAAGCTTTATTTTCATACGCTGAACAGATGATAAGTTTCATGTTATATACGCGAATCAGACCCTCAGCTTTTGAGATATCGATCTGAAACGCAGAACAGTCAAGAAGGAAGCGTTTAGTTTTTGTTTTAGTGACCAATAGAGCAATGACCAGTTAAAAGCCCTACAACTTCGAAGAGGCTAGCCTTACTGAAGGCAAAGAGATCACTAGATCTCTTGCGAACGATTTTGGGCCAAAAGGCTTTTGCGACAGCGCATGTATCGATGTTGGCCCAGCCCCAGCTATCTAGTGTTAAAACACAAGAAGATACGGGAGCCCCGATCCGCTGCCATCCTACCGATAGCGGTTCTAGAGTGTCTTTTCTTGCTAGCTCATCAGCTTTACAATTTGCTGCGATTCCGCTGTGGCCTGGACCCATAACAGTCTTATCACAAAAACACTCGATGCCATTGATAGCCAGGTTAGGCACTCCTTGACCAACCCCAAACGCACTGTTAATGAGTTCAAAGCTGCTATCACCGTTCTTCTATCTGAGTGGATGGTCACCTCTCTGAACATATTTGATGTTTACTGGGAAATGAGGTATTCCTGTTTTTTTTTTTTCAGCCGAACACTTAGGAAAAATTCCAAAACGTTTTTCACTTGCCGTCTGCAGACGAAATTCTTGGCCATAAATAACATACGAACCCCTTCTTCCTCAACCCAAAAACTCACAGCTCGGCACACCTACAACGCTTCCAGCGTCTGGGCAAAAATAAAAGACTTGTAAAACAGCAAAGTACTTGGTCGGTCTGTCGATGAAATGGACAACTCCAGCAAACCAAGTGAGATATGTGAAGCAGTTCATATAGTGTTTGCACAGCGTCCGACTGTGTGTGTGCATTGAATGAGCTTCTGCTCCTGTACGCCAGTTTATCTGCCGTCTAAGTGAATTTAATGGCATTTAAAGTTGCATAAAGTTGCAGGTGCAACAGTGCATCAGCGTGTGAACGCAGATTTGTGCTCGTAACTTGGCAACGAGCTGTGTAGCCTAGACTTCTTTCTGCCAGCAAGAGAGTGAGAGCGAGCGTGTAAGAATTACAGCTCACAGCAAATAAACATATCACAGCTGATGAAAAGCAGTTTTCAGTGCAAATGAAGCGTTTCAGAGTGATGATGTTCTGCAATAAAAAATACCCGCGACTGAGTGGAGACTGTGATTTAAAGACCTCACTTAGGAAGCACGAAATAATGTGCGAATTCAATTGGATTACTGTGATATGTGGTGGGTGGACAGAGCTTTCACTGGCTTAGGTTTCTAAAATAGAGGCCTCGAGAGTATATTTTGGTTACAAATTGGCATAGTAACTTAGATAAAGGCTTTATTCGTATAAGTTCTATCTTACCTCGAAGTACAGATGTCATAAAACGATCGACGGAAGATGTTTCCCTGAAGTACCTGAGAAAGAGATTTCATAAAGTTTATTCTCAAGGGCCCTTTGGGCCCAGAAGGCTTCTTCTAATCTGAATCAGTGTAAGAGGAATATACATTCCAATTGTTCTAAAACTCGTTAGAGGAGGTAATTGGTAGATTACATTCGATACATCAGTTGATGAAGAAACTTGAGCTCTAAAAACTATTTTTACAAGGTTTCTTCTCTTCATTAGATAATTATTGTGGCACAAAAGCTAGTTTCAGTTTCATTCAATCCCAATTCGTTTAGACCGCTGGGTTTACGATTTTCTAGAACATATAAAAAGAGGAATTTCGTAGTTTTTAATTCCACCTGCTTCTAGAGGTTCTCGATCCGAGCTCGATATACTCATTTAAGGTGCACAGTGATGTGCAGAGAAATTTATTCCCGTTTTAGTAGGATTTTAAGGTTAAATTTTTTACTTATCTTAGGACTTAGGACTTGTCTTCGTTGGGCTAATAAATAGCTAAAATTTAAGTTCGATATTTATAATGTTGTAATTAGTTGTCACAGGGATAAATTATAAATTTTATTCGTATCTCTCTTCTTATCAAAGCAAGTTTGAAATAAAGATGTCTAAGAAAAAATGGAAGCTAGTTAGTGAACTAGTTCTGAGTGTATCTGTCCCCGGTTTGTAATTACCACCTCGAATGTGTTGTGAACTTGTGAAACGGATAGTCAAATCTCTGTGTGTATGGTTAAAGATTTGTGAGGGGGGGCTTTGTGAAGGTCACTGGCGAGATTAAAATTCTAATTAGTAAAAACTGTAATGCTGATGATAAAATCAGGCTTTTTTCTCCTCTAGAAGAATGGACCACTTGCCTATCGGAATAGATATGTACCTGCATACTTCATAGATTATTTTTTGAGAGGTTAGGCAGTCGCTTCTTTAAATTGTTGGCTCAGCTGGACACATGTTAAATATTTTGAAGATTTCTCTAAAAGAAATATTGGGTTCGTGACAGTTACAAAATATCAGGCATCAAAGAAAATTTTCTTTGCTCTGACACACCCTGTGCGCATACATTAAATACCCGCTACAATCACTTGCAATTTTCTCTTCAACAAAACACCAGCCAGTCCGTGCTCACACAGGTGAAGAGTATCCACTTTCACACTGGCAGTTTGTTGAGCACAGAGTAAAGAGCAGAAGTGTGCTGTCAATCCGCTCCAACTAACACCACCACTCAATAGTTTGGCACAGTAAACAAGCATAAAGTAGTGACATTAAGTAGCCTGACTTCACGGTAGATTTTCAAATAATTTTCTTGCATATATGCATATTTGTATGTATGTGCGTATGCATTGGCCTGCAGAGCGGCTGTTGCTGATGACCTCAAAGAGCGTAAATTCCAATTGTGCGCCACTAATACGTACACAGCTGAGCATGAGAAATTCGCATGCAACAGTAATATACATATGTACATATGCTTGCCACTGTCACTTGCTGTTGTTGCCACAACTCACCGACACTAATGGGCATGGCCCAACTCAGCGCTCACTTGTACGTGTTGTGTTTGTACACTTTGATTGTTTGCTGCTCGCTGTTGCTTCGGCTTACATAGCCGTCGCCGAAACTCGTTGGGGAAGAGCAGTTTTTCTGCTGTCATCTATCAGTGAAGTTGTGTTGTCGTCGTCGTCGTCGTAGTAGCCGTCGCGCGGTCCATTGTCAGTTATTTAGTTGTTCGTTGCCTTAACCCATGCGTTTGGGTTTGGTTTGCCGTTTTTCGGCTGTGTGTTTTTCAACGTTACTTTTATCGGTGCGGTATTCTGTGTAAAGGAAATTTAGAAGAAAAAATAAATTTTATAAAAAATTCGCACTCGAATTGCTTGACGCGTGTTATTGTGCATTTTTAGTGTGAAATAAGCGTAAGCGTATATAAAATAAATAAAGCGGCGTGTGTGTGTAGCGGTATTCGCGAAAGAAAAACAACAAGAAATTGCAGTGCTCGCGCAACAACAGCAAAAAAGCAATGTAAGTGCATGTGAGTGAGGGTGTCGCAAGTGTTGAATTTTATAAAGTGCATTGACGTATAGTGTGGCAACTGCTCACATACATATGTACATGCAAAATTGCATACTTACATGTAGCATATACACATACATATGTATGTACATATATTTATGTATACATAAGCGTGCAAATGTGGGGCTGTGACAGCTGAAGGCCTATGACAACTGCCAATACGCCAGGCTGCATACCGACATATGCGAATTGGCGTGCGAAAACAACTGCAAGCAGCGGCGTGTAATTGCATATGCTTGCACACATGCAATATATACATATATATACATATAATATACATATGTATGTACCGCGGCATGCGTGCATAATAAAGGCAAAACGCTCGTTTAACGGCGGTAAGCGTGCTCCTTTGACAGCTGTTGGCTTGCGTTTAAGCGAAAATCTACGCTGCGCTGCTCTATAAAATTCACTAAACTCCATAAATATAATTTATAATTATAAATTATTAAATACATATAAAAATAAATATTTATATCCCGAAATTATAAATTCCAATAAATATTAACTTTAAATTTTTGTGCGAAAAATCGAATTGTGGCTTTGCCTTTGCTTTGCGAAACAAAACAAAAAAGCAAAAAACGAATGTCAACGAAAAACCAACTCCCAAACTTCCTTTGACGTTTACGCCAACAAACAGCATAAAAAAAATCACAAACAATAGCAACAGCAACAACAATAGACAAGTAATAGCAACTACTTACATATGGCCACCTGCTGGCACAGCCCAAAACATTGGCGCAGCCAGCCACCCACAAAAGAGCAGAGCAAACGTAGAGAGCGAGCGAGAGAGAGAGCGAGTGATTTGAAGCGCCAGAGAGCGTGTGCATATGCAGAGTGCGTATATTTATGCAAATAATAACAAAAACAAAGCCCAAGTGATTGCGGGAAAGATGGCAATTGATGCAATTGTGTGTTAGGGTGGAGTAGTTGCAAAGAAAGTGCAATTAGAAGTAGGTTAGGGTGTGTGGCATATATTATTACTTATAAAAATACAAATATGAAATTATAGATAATAGACATATAAAAAAAATAAAAATAAAATATACATATATACATATGTATATGTAGATACATACATATGTATACATAAATTGAAAAAATAAAACAAAAATGTTTAATTAATTCTTTAAAAGTAATAAAAACTAGAATTTGTGACAACGAAAATTTGTTAAGAAAAAATGAATAACTTTCTTTAAATTTCTCAAGACAAAACTTTTGGCAGGATAAAACAGGAAGGAGGAAACATAAAAAAATCGCAAAAGAAAAACAACAACAAATAAATAAAAAAATAATACGAATTAAGTAAATAATTGAAAAGGTTTTCATATAGTTAATACTGTAATATAATAAAATTTTAGCAAATTTAAAATTTTTGAAGAAAAAATAAATTAAGAAAATGTTTTAAAAATTTAAAAATTAAAAGAAAATCCGAAATTGTAGAAAATTTTAGAAATTTAAAATTGCGACATAATATTCCAAAAAAAAAAAAAATTAAAATGAACGATGAAAGTATTGAATTTCATCATAAAAAAATTTAAATAGAAATTAAATTTAGAAAACTCAGAATAATTTTATTTTACTAAAAGCTTTTTAGCTGTAATAAAAAGTGTTAAAGTCTGTCACTATATCTGCCAAAATGTCATTAAAAGGCTAAACCTCCATATAATTTCTAAAGAGCCTGTTTTCGATAGCGCAGCTATCACACAAATGTATAACGGTTAACTGAAAGCTCTCTCTACCCATCATGCAAAGTTCTCTCTAGACACATTGATTGATCCTGAGCTCAATGTATTTTTAACAACATTAATAGCTTGTATAGATCAGATTCAGATCAACAAAAGCTTTGGTGTAATCAAAAGCTCTTCAGGGCGCTTTTAATTATTCAAATAGTCGTAATTAAATTTTCGAACTAGAGCCAAAATAAATTTTTTCGTCTTGTCTTGAGACCTAAATTTCAAAAAATTTCCCTCAGGCATTATTTTCAAAATAGTGTCTTTAACAAAAGCTTAAAAAGCTCATTTATGTGAATTATATAACGAATTAGGCAATGTTGAGCTCTTAGATAATTATTTAAGATCTTAATAATTTGATATATTTTGATCAATTATTTTCTTGGAGCAGTATATTCATTCTGAGGCTAAGCTTTGCTTAGTGAAAGCTTCGATATGATTACAGTTTTGGAAGCGAAAAAGCTATTTTGAGCAGTTTTCTATTGTGAATGTGTACTTATCGAATTTTTAGCCAAATGAAAACGCTCAAATTATTAAGGATTATGTATAGCCTATCGAAGATAAAATGAAAAACGGTGAAAGCTTCAGATATTTGGATATTTAAGTATAATATATAGTAAAGTTTGTCGTGAAGCACAATCTAGGCTTGCTTTCTTTGTATATTATTTAAAAACTTTATTGTGATTCACAAAACGTTATGCATACGAATTTACGCCGTTATCAGCGCCCAGAGTTCAAAGCCTCTGACTAAGCATACAGCATGCAAGCCATCCAATCAGCAACATATGGACCACGACAACAACAACTTTCCATGTGTTAGTCATCATTGTTGTTGTAACTATTTTTACGCCCAGAAGAAAGTGTATTATCTGCAATTATTATTGTTTATTTTAATGCAAGTGAGAAACAAGTAACGAAACAATAACAACACAAACGGAAAACAACAACAAGCAACAATTGGCATAGTGATAAGTGAAATTCCCACGTAGCGCCAAGCGGCGGTGCATTGCACCCACTCTCGTGTGCGCTCTCTTTGTGCAAGATACGGAATTTTGACGTTGCACGCACCAGTTCGCACGCACGCTCTGCTCGGCATCTCGCTCTCTCTCTATCTCTCTCTCTCTCTGTCGTTTTAAAAGTCACAAAGTAACTGACACTAACAATTCGTTTTTGTTTTTGTTTTTCCACTTTTCCTCTATCCACCGAACTCAGCTGCTAAACCAACTTGCACGCTCCGTGTTCTGCCCGCAAAACCGTGTTACTTGGCTGCCGTCTGCTAAACGCTGACGCTGCTGCTGTTGCATTTAAATGAGAACCACAGCGACGCCATTCAGTCTGCACGTTTTCATCGTTATCAGCCGGGATTAAGGCTTAAGGATTAAAGGTGCTTCAACTGTGACAAGGAGCATCAAGCAAATGCAAGAAGGGGAGCAGCAGCAGCAACAACAGCGGAGTGTATATGTGTAGCACAGCATCACAAAGCATCACATATTATATTTCGTCTCAGCAAATCAGCTGTCAAGCAGCAGCAAGCTTTAATCCGCCATATTTGAGCTCACATAGGCTTCGGTCTCAAACAGCGCTACCAACCCACCTGCGTCTTTAGCGCTCAGTGTGCCCGCGAAAGCGGTACTTTTAAGTGGATAATTTACTTTGCCTCATAAGCATATGCATAAATGCATATAAATAAGCGGAAGTCACCATAGTACGTGCTTGTGTGGTTGTGCTGTAGCCGGCGTCTGTGCATTGCTGGCAAATCTCAACGTTTCCGGTTTTGCTGCGTTGCAGTATTTATGAATAGTGCGGCAAGTTGAGTTTGTTAAGGGGAGAGCTCTTCCAGCGAACATTTTCAGTGAACGGTGAGTTAGACCTTTGATTTTTCTGTATTTTTTGTTAAGTATGCCGCGAAGTCTTAAGCCTTAAAGTGCTGGGAAGGAAAAATTTAATCGCTTTTATCAAAAAATCAGTTTAAAATCTAAAAGAATGATAAGAGTCCACACGAAGATCGCTGAAAACTCTTTAAGTCCGCTGGGACTATCTGATATTAAAAGTATGAGGGTAACTCAGATATATTATATAACCGACGTGGTTCAGTAATAACTTGTGAGTAGCTTACCGCAGACTTCAAAATTTAAAACATAATTTATACTCGTTAAGCTCCTTGATCAATTAAAACCTGAGTGAACCATAACTGATGATATTTTAGTTAGGAAATAAAAAGTTTGAGCTTAACACTTACCGTATTTGATCAGACAGGCTTAAAGAACTGCCAGTTTAAATACTTATAGCACCATTGTTGAGATTTCTTTCTCACCATTTACGCAAAATGAATTTTAATTCTTAGACAGAAAGGCTTTAGGGACAAAAAAGTTCTCGCTTTGACCGAATTAGTTCAGAGTTGTATCAAAACCCTTCTGTCCAAACTAAAATACCAGTTAGTCTTTAAATCATGTCCTTAGATATCACTTTTACCATAATTTACTGTCAAAAGTAGTTGAAATTGGTCTAGGCTTAACTCTAGTTCTAGTGACTAGATGAACTTTGCTAATTGCAAGTAGTTCAGTGAATCTCTTGCTTTCTACTCTATATAAGAAAGATCTCCCAGTTGCAGGGAGCTAGTCGTTTACCAATACCTGCTAAGCTCTGAAGTCCATAGGGCCAGTGTCCGAGTTCGAGAGGATAGCATGTACTCAACTCATTCCTAATTCGATGTTATTGGGATGTCCCCCCTGCGAGCTCATCGGCTTTGTATTTTTCAATAGTTCGAAAAAATTAAAATCGAAATTTTACTTGCAGTATCCAGAAATCGACTCAAGTATCTCAAGAGCTTTGTAGTTTAAAGGACTGGACGAAATAGTTGTTTTTAAAGTTCGCAAAAAAGTTCGTATCCTGTATGACGAATTCTTCACCTCAAATTAAACTCAACTTTTATTTGGCATTAGTACCAATAGGTCTATGCGTGGCGTATAACCTAACTTTTACTTGATCGTCTACTTGTATAAATTTTGTTCTCTTTTCGTTTTACGATCGAATTGTTTTTACTGGTAATGTTGTGCGACACACTGAATCGTTCATGAGCATTTTTATAGCAGAAATTCTGTCAAAAGTTTGCTATTTCGCTACCTAGGTATATATTTTTGGTGAGAAACCGTTATTGAACTCGGGTCCTGCTGTTCTTGTAGCGGCAGTAACAGCGGTTATAACATCTCGGAAGTAATTTGGAGGACAGTTGGCGAATTGACAAGCTTGTTGGGTAAAAATACGGATCCATTCCGGTTAAGTTGATCCGACTGTCCTAGATAAAATACTGGGTAAAAAAAACTAAACGTATAAATCTTCAGTCTTTCCAAATTTTATATGTATGTATATCGATTATCGATTTTTTTCGCAACGTCTACAGCCACCTTAAGGCTCATTCATATAATCTCCATTGAAAATATATTTTTGGCACACATTTGTTGTTAGCTCTTTGTCATTAGAGGAAACAAAAAAAAACTATCTGTGAGCGTTCTCATTATTTTGCACATTTTCAACAACATTCAGGGCATTCACTAATAAATTTCAGGCGAAGAAGAGGAAGCAAAAACTGTGTCACTTGCATTACAATCTGAATGAAATGGCTCGAACAATGGCATAATAGAAACAAATGATGGCAAAATGTAGACAAGTGTGACGGTGGCAAAAGAGAAGCGAGTGCGAGTGCGAAAATAGAAAATGAGAAAAGCACGAAATAAAAACACTAATAAAAGCAAAATAGGCGAAAAGGCAAAAAAAAAAAAAAAACAAAAATCACGAGAATCGGTTGCCGAGTAAAAAGTCAGTACCAAATAAGTAAATACAGCCACCAGCTGCCTGTCTGCTGGGCACTGCCGGCAGCAGGCGGCGTCAGTAGTCCATTCAACGCTGTCGCCGTCATTGATTTTTCTTACGGGAATTGGCAGTGTCTATGGCAACTTCAAATGGACTTGTAGCTGCTGTTGTCACTTTATTGCTTTGACTGTGCGGCGCTTTGTGCTCAGGTCCTCAGAGTTTGTCTAGTTGACTCCGTGTCTGTTGCAGCCTTTACTAGCCATGTACCGTTGGTTGGCTTGGCACCTTGGCCTGACGGCTTTTTCGTACACTCCTTTTGCATTTACGCGTTTTGCTTTACTTTTTTACCGTTACAACTGGAATTTATGCTAATGCTGACTGGCAGCTCGTTGTTTTTTGTTGGCGTTGAGGCTTTACTTTGCCATTGACTGGTGATAGTGCGAATGTTGCCACCCTTTTTGTGTGGGCCTAACGTTGTAGTGTGTGAAATATCTGTTGGCTTTTGTTTTTTCTTTTTTAAATTTTTTTGTGCTTTGGCGGCGTTTTGCAGTTTTCAGCGGCAATTTGAATAATAATTTCGTTAATGTCAGAGTTGCCAAGTCCACAGTGGCGATCTCTAGGGTTTTAGTGGGCGCTAGAAAGTGTTGATATAATTGTGGGTTTAATCAATTGTGTTAGAGATTGTATTGAGTAAGAAAATTCAAAATTTTCGGAAGAAATTTTGGGTGAAAAACAGAATAAGTGGAATAATTTTAAAACATAAAATTTAAACTAGAGTTACCAACTTCATAAATTTTTTTAAAGCAATATATTTTAACTGTGTAAGCGGTGTCTACGCCATTAAGAAGAATAATGTATTTTAATATTAAGTATAACAAATCGAGTAGAGAATTACTGCACTCTGTCTAGCTTTGTTTAAAAAAAAACTTTATATAACATAGAGTTACCAACTACAATTAAAAATATTAAAAATGAATAAAATAAAGCTAATTTCTTTCTGATAGATTTTTAGTTATTAATCAAAAAATATTTCCATAAAATTGAAACAAAAATTCTGCTGCATAGGGTTGCCATATTGTAACAAGTTAAATTAAAATACAAATTAAAATTAAAATTTTTAATAAATATTATCTTTTCACTAAAATTAATATTTCTCTAAAATAAAAAAAAACTGTGCTGGATAGAGTTGCCAAGTATTTTTTTTTAAATATAAATATTATTAAAATATTAAATTCTTAATAAATGTAATTTATTAATTATTTCTTTAAAATTAAAAAACACTTTTCTACATAGGGTTGCCATATAATTTTTTTTTAAATATACATATAATTTGTAAGAAATAAATTATTTCCTATGAATTTTCTACATAATTAAAAACTACGTCTATAATATAAAATAAACTGTGTTGCTTAGGGTTGCCATATAATTTTGCGCAAGCATTTTTTCTTGTCAGTGTTGATTTCTTTATAATTTTTATTAAATTTTTGCTCTAACATTTTTTCACTCAAAATCATTCTTAAATTTTTTGAACAGAAATTTGTTGAAATTTATAAATTTTTCCTAACAAGCATTCTACGCTTTACTACTACTTTAAAATTGCAACAACAACTGCAATTACAATGTCTGCGCATTTTCATATCCAGCCAGAATCAACCTTGAAATCGCCCGCGGCGTCTAACTACGTTTGGCATTTCTGATATTGCTACTTTTCCACACTCGCTTTTTATTGTACTTGTTGTTATTGTTGCTGCTGCAATTATTTGCATTTGGCATAACAAGACGCTGCCGCTTATCGCCACTTTTATATAAATACCCGCGTTGGGGAATTTGCCGGCACTTCCGGTCGCGTCGCTTAGCCGCTTTTTGTTGCTTATTTATCGCACACTGTTGTTGTTGTTGTTGTGATTTTACTTTACTTTATTTTAACCGTTGCAAGACTCCTTTTGGTCTGTCTGCCCGGATTTTATGCCGTTCTTAGAAAGTTTGCGGCAAGCGCGACCGACGGCCTTCTTCTTTGCCGCTTTGCTTTTTCGCTTCACCACATCGAATGTCAACACCCATTTTAACTGTTTTTCATTATTGCCATTATTTGCCAAGACATCGTGCGGCGCGTTGTTCGTGCGCTCTCTCCACCTCCAGCAGACATTCAAATTCTGCTGCTTTGCCGTCTAAACTAACGGACTTTGGTAATCTCTTTAGTGCATTGGTTGGTAAATATTGTATGTATGTAGCGTTTTTTGCTTCTTTGCTCTTTGCTGCACCCACATTCCATACGTTTAGTTTGTTGGCGCTGTTATTGTTGTTGCTTTTGTTGCAGCCGTTGTTAAAATATATTGCAATTGCATGTGGCAGGCAATAAACTTGGCCGAAATGCGAAAAACCAAAATAAACACCCACTCAGCAATGCACATGTACATTCACACGCCTGCATAATGCATAAATATTTATGTTGAGATACAGTGGTGGCCAGAGAAATGTGGTTTAACTTAACTTATTTAATAGGGCTTTAATTTTTTTTGTTTAAGCGCAAACATTTTCGCTGCACTTAATTAATTGTTTTAACGTAACTTAACTTGACATAACTTAACTTAACATAACTTAACTAACATAGTGTACTTAACATAACGTGAACTTCATAAAATTAAATTTTGTTTCATTTAAAATGCTAAAATTTTATTTTTAGAGCCGAATAACTTAACGTAACTTGGCATAACATAACTTAACTTTAATAGGGCTTTAATTTTTTTGTTTAAGCGCAAACATTTTTGATTAATTTAATTAAATTTTTTAACGTAACTTAACTTTACGTAACTTAACTTAACTTAACATAACTTAACTTAACATATTCATAAAATTTAAATTTTGTTTCATTTAAAATGCTGAAATTTTATTTTTAGAGCTAAATAACTTAACGTAATTTGACATAACATAACTTAACTTAACTTAAGATAATTTAACTTCAAATTGGTAAAATTTAAATATTGCTCAATAAAGTACTAAAGTTTTTTTATCGTCATTACATAACGTAACTTAGCTTGACATAATTTATTTTGAACTTAAATTTTAGTTATGCTCAGTTGAACGTCAGCGTTGTAAAATTTAAATTTAGCTTCATGAAAATAGTTAATTACTTTTTTAATATTTAATTTTTTTTGATAAAATACCAAATTAACCTACCTTAACTCAAAAATTTTAAGTTTACGTAACTTAACTTAACGTGAACTTAGTAAAATTTTTATCAAGTTACACTGAAAATATTTAAATTTAATTTTTTTAACGTAACAACTTAATTTGACATAATTTAAATTTACGTAACTTAACTTAACGTATTATAGTATAACTTACCCCTTACGTGACCTCAGTATAATTTAATTTAAATGAATTTAACTTTGTTTTTAACATTACTATATTTTTTTCAATTCTGAGTAACTTAACTTAGCATAACTTAACTTAATGTGACTTAGCCCAATTTTCGCTTAACGTAAATTGACTTAACTTAACTTACCGCAACTTAGCCAAATTTTTTCGCTTAACGTAAACTGAGTTAACTTAGCGTAACTTAAGTCTATGTATTTTTGACATAACTTAACATAACTTATACCAATATATTTTTTGCTTAACCAATCTTCACTTATCTTATTTTGTTCTTGTGGCTATTTTTTTAAAATTTTTTAAGGAAAAATGTCTTTCTACATTTCCTTGTCCACCACTGTACCAGCCTGCCATTTACATATCTTCTATATATAGACCGATGGACAGACAGCCTCATTGCAGCATAACAATTTCAAATGATTACTTGCAAAAAATTTTAAAACAAATAAACACAACTCTTTCATAGACCCCTGAAAATGTTTTGCCATACCCGCTCACTGCGGCCCAGGACCGCACTGCATTGCTCGGCTGTGGATATATTTAGTTTTTCTTGGCATACAGTTTTTGTCATGGCATAAATTTAAATTTACTCTTGACAGGATGTTGCCTCAACTATATACACACTATTCGCACACACTGTATGCATGTGGGTACAAGTATTTATTTAAATGTTAAACGCTACTTTCTGCATATCTAATATAATAGTTTTGTGGACTTACAACATTGTAATACTGAACATTTCCAGTATCGTATTTTATTCCATTCGTATTTTGCATACAAATGGTGTGGCAACACAATAAATATAGACAACGTTTGCTCATGTTTTGTTGTTTTCGCCGAAGCAGTGTGCAATGGAGCTTGGAATTTATGTAAGTGGTTCCATTTGTTTAACTTTGTTAGCCAAATAAAACACAATGGAGTTTGAGAAAAACGCAGAAAATCATTATAGTAAGTGAGTTGAGAATTTAAGGCCACTTAAAGGCTTGAAAGAAATGGAAATGGTAAGAAAAGTGAGGAACAGTAGTTCAAATACAGCGCCACTAACTCAGCTTCTGTAGTTATCGAGTTTATTTTGGTAGAAAACTAGTTTAGTTCTAAAGCCGCGACCCGTTTTTCCAAAATACCGAAGCTTCTCAAAAAAAGTTGGTATAAAAGCTCAACAGGTTCGGTATTACCCAGTTCTGCCATTTTTAAGAATTTCTAAAGCATTCTTGAAGTTGTTGACAGTATCAAGTTATGACTTTAGGTCACGATGAACGGATAACGACCATGGATGTGGACGACTGGGTTTTACCTCAGATTGGTTGTCAGACTGGAGGTAAATTTTAATATACATATTTATATCGCTCTTCCAGTTCTCCCACGAAAGTCGGTTCTATATAATCTGAACTGCTACAGACTAAAGTCTGTCAACCGGGCAGCATTTTAAAAAACTCAGACAACTCGGGACAGGATAACCATATAAAGAACTCTTTTACTTTTGAGCTTAAATAGTTCGAAACACCTACAATGGATTCAAGTTAGACGAGCCAATGACGGAGCTTACATTTAGGGCTTCTCAAACCATAAAATTTATGAACATTTCATAAACAATATACTTTTTGAATATTGGTCACAAGCTTATCGATAGGCAATCCTTTAACTGAATATCAATCATGAAAAATATTTAAATTTAATTAGCTATTCAGAGGTAGGTACTTTGTAGGTCCATTTGTCGGACAACCAGAAGATGTATTCGAAGAGAAATACTCCCAAATGTCTAGCGAAACTCCAAGCGACAATTTTGTTATGAACTCTGACCTTACCAACGGGTTTTGCTTTAAAAAGATCAGCTGGAGCGCAATCATGCAAACCACGAGCTCCACATGGTCTGTCCATCTGTATATACCCGAAAAAGTTCTTCAGACTTTGAGATATCGATCTGCACATTTTGCACACGCTATTTTCTCTCGAAGAACCCGGATGACATAATTATCAACTGCGACTAAGCTTGTGTACGTCATTTCGGCTTCAGCCCGAGTATCTACTTAACATCTTTCTGCGTAACAACAACATATGTCACACCCTTATTTCTCAGAAGAGGAAACCCCATACATTTGCATATTTTATAAAGTCGATTACCGAGCTCGTAATCAGCCATGATTGTTTACTTAAAATAAAGCTGGGAGACCTTTTGCTACTCGCCACTACGAGTTGCTGTTATATGTATGCTTCCCTTATTTGTAACCTTCTTCTGCTTCCTCTCTCCACCACGCACATATACGCCACTCTTTTCAAGCTGCTTTTCCACGTGTTCAGCACATCTTTCGCCTACAGCGTCTAAACCAAAGTTAACCAATTTACCGTTACAACCGTTATAGGCGGTCATTTAATCAATTATGCAAAAAATGATTCACAATAAAAATGAACACCTTTAAAACGTATCAACGCCGTCACTAGATGGGGCCACACGAATACTAAGTGCCAACAATAAAAGATGTCGGTTTGTCACAGCGTTTGTGCTGTGAGTGCGGGAGCACGCGGGCTGCTGCACTCATCATCACCGCACATATAATGTAATGGCACCGCGTCGCTCTAACCGAGACGTCAGCTTACATTTGCTACGGCGGCTGTTTGTTGTTTGTGTTGTGTTGTCGTAAATCGTCGCATGTCGTGTCTGTCGTATATGTGCGCCGTTATTATGTTTGTTGCTGTACTGAGTTACTTTTTTCCTTTCGCTGTTTTGTGAATGAAAATTTTTCCTTGTCTAGGTCGCTTTCTTTTGAGTTGGCTGCCTTTCGCTTGTTGTTGCGGTTTTGTTGTTTTTGCTGCTGTTGTTGCAACACGTATCGGCGTCTTGCATTAATAATTAATTAAATGTACAACACAGGCGTTGCATTCACAAAGATGGAGCGTCTTTTGTTATTGCTGAGGTTCAGTTTACTGAGGGGTTCCTACGTAGGTATGTGAAACTGTGTGTGAGATGAGGGGAGGTTGTCTTGTATTTTCTTATGCTTAGTTGTGGAACCAGTTTGGTTTGGATTGACTTTTGAATTCATAGTAGTCTGCTGACCAGATTTTTAAGATCCTATTATCCTGCCGTTGGACCAATCCGCTGAGGTCGACATCTAAACTGTACTGTCTCGCATTAGATAAGTTTTGCGTCCACGGGTGTCAACACAACACTACTCAGAAGCAGCTAAAGTCAGTCCCCATCTTCCAATATGGATCTTACTGTCTTATGATCCAGTCTTGCTGCTAAACTGGTCATCCACTTATGTTGAAAAAACTCAAATCTATATTATAAATATGACTACAGTATTTCAAAGAGTCTCTTGAACAATTTTGAACTGGCATGCTTTCGAAGCAAGACCTAGCAGAACTGATCTCTTAACATTTAGTGGGTTTTCATGAGTAACTGAGGGAGGCAGTAAAGATCGATATTAGATCGCCTAGTGGAACACACACTTTGAAAAATTCTGTGGATTTAAAACAAGAAAGTCTTCTTTTTAGGGAAAAGTCTAGGAAGGCTATAATGTCAACTCCTGGTTTTCAAAGCCCAGCGGTATCAACATGTGACTAGTTTTCAGTGTAAAACTTAATTTACTCCAGCGAAGTTCTAGAGAAATGATGGAAGAGAAGATGGGTTCTTTCCTTCTATGGATTTTGAGTTTAACTGGGATTATTAGGGTTTTTGTAAATTATTTTAAAAGCAACAAAAGTTAAAGTTATGGAGAACCCAAAGTTGTTGCGATGTCAACAAGTGACTACCTTTCCAATCTGAAAGTTTATAGCCTCCAGCGAAATTGTAATGAAATGGTGGAAAGAAGACTGGAAGTCAAAGAAATTACGAAGAAGTTACTCGAAGGTTGTCAATGATCTAAAATGTGGGGTGGTCGCCCTAACGCAGTACTCGCCGGGGAAGCAGATGAAGAGGAAGACCTCCCGTACTGTCAAAATCTGTAGCAAGTCTTCTTTAACGGAGCAGCGAAACTTTTATATCCCAGCGTCAAACGAGTTGTCTTAAATCTCCAGTTATCTTTGGTAAATTAAAATCTAGCGTATCCGGCAACTATTGGCAGTCCTGACACCTGAGACATCGTCACTTTTGATAAAAATCAATGCGGCAAACAACTAAGAATACAAAAGTTTGCGCAAATAACTTTTTGAAGTAGAGACAACAAATGTCGACACGAGGTAAAATAAACAAAAAGTAGAACACGCCAAAGGGAGGCGAACAAGTGTTCGTAAATGCAGTGGGGAAATAGATAAAATCATTAAAAAGTTATTTCGCTGCTGAAGTGGCGGGCGGGCAAAACAAAGCACTGCACAGCTAGCGTGTACGAGGTCACAGAGCGGAACAGGTCAACAACAATAGCAATAGCAACATTAATGCATAAGTGCATACAAACTATGAGAACCACAAAGCAATGATTGTGCAAAAACGGCAGAGCATGCGAAGTTGGAAATAACGGAAACACCACAAAGCCAAGAGGCGAAGTCGTAGTTAAATCAAAGCATGCAAACTGCTACTACCGGCGGGGTACTCGAGTGCATGCACGGCGCTGAGGAGGGTAAGCTCAAAGGCGCTAAACTTATTGTTATTGCTGTTGTTGTGACGGCGGCGGTCACATGTCACGTGCAGTCGATGGAAAGTGTGCGACCTCAATGACGTCAAAGTGAAGACGAGGCGGCAAACGCCAGCAAAAAGTCGCAGCAAATACTTGAGCGCAACGGCAAAGAAGCAGTGGCTGAGACAAGTAGTTGCACTCGGTGAGATGCCATAGATAGTGTAGATGTTAGTGGCAGATAAATTGGGAGGCAGTAAGTAGTAAGATAATGGTGTAGGAATGGAATATAGAGAAGTGCAGAAAAGTGTAACACACAGTAACTGTGTGGTAGAGAAGCGCGCGGTTGGGGTAGAAAGTAGGAGGGTGCGAGTTAAAAAAGGAAAAAAGAGCGAGATAAATTAGTCACCGCAGCTTTTATGCCGCAACTTGGACTATTTCGAGTAAAGATTTGTAAGACCCTGCCGAATTTTCAGTATTCTATTTCCAGTATTTTTTCAGCCATTGATTTCAGCGGAGCATAAGCGAAAACTTTCTTTGGCAGGTGATTCAACCAGCTTCTAGTTCTAGGTCTATAATTTTTTTGATCTAGATACGCATGTGCATCGAATTTAGACTTTCGAGCTTTATATTTACATGTTTTAGCTAAGAAATTAGAAAACCGTTATATAACAACTAAGCGTGGTTTTCATACGATCTTATGGATCTCAGAATAATCAAATAACTAGTTATAAAGAAGCATTCATGTCAAGTTTCATCTCCATAGCTCTAGAATTGTGGACTGGAGGACCGACTGAGAAAACGGTTATATGACAACTACGCGTGGTTTTCATACGATCTTATGGATCTCAGAATAATCAAATAACTAGTTATAAAGAAGCATTCATGTTAAGTTTCATCTCCATAGCTCTAGAAATGTGGACTGGAGGACCGACTGAGAAAACGGTTATATGACAACTACGCGTGGTTTTCAGCCGATCTTATGGATCTCAGAGTCATTGAAATGCTAGAAAGAAATATTAATTTTTGCGAAGTTCCAACTTGATAGCTCTAGAAATGTGGACTGGAGGACCGACCGTCTGCCAAAAACCCATTCATACTCTCTCTTAACCAATCCCTGTGTTGTCGACATAGTTCAGGAAAGCTTATAGAGCCTTAGCATCTTCAAAGCAAGGGTATACAAGTTAGAAAGAGCTTCGCTAATGTTGCCAGACTGGGAGAATGAGCAATTGCCATGGTGGAGCCCCAGGTTCGGCTCGTTTCGTTGGTTCACTGTTGTTTGGTGGGGCACGGCGGCTTTCTTGGCTTACTGCACTCTGTTACTCGGTGTCAGCGGCGACATAACAAGTTACTGTAGCTTATTAGACGACATTTTGTTGTCACTGTTATTGTTGGTGGTGCTTGTTGTAGCAGTTTTGCGATAGTTGGAGTAGTCAAGTCGTGCGCTATTTTACATACTAATAGCACGACAGCCAATTGCAACAACAACGTAGGCAATTGTCACAATAACAACAACACTAGCAACAACAAAAAATAATAATAACAATAACAAAACCAACATTTGTGTGGCATTGACGCGCTGCTGTGTGTCATAGTCTGCTGTTGGCGTTGCATGTTTACAATGTTGCATGTTGCATTTAGCTATTTTTCCACACTTACACATACACAGACACATATTTCTACACACACTTCTACATATTCACTTGAGCTACTTGCGTCAGTTGCAGTTTTTTCTAAGCTA
This sequence comes from Bactrocera dorsalis, assembly GCF_023373825.1. Classification (NCBI taxonomy): domain Eukaryota; kingdom Metazoa; phylum Arthropoda; class Insecta; order Diptera; family Tephritidae; genus Bactrocera; species Bactrocera dorsalis. The sequence goes on from NC_064306.1 coordinate 5,039,765, forward strand.
AGTTGAGCACACAGTTGTATGTATGTCATTATGTGTTTATTTGTTGTTGTTGTTGCTCTTAGCTATTTGTTTAGTTATACATACAGCTATGAATGGCAAACACAAAGGCGAAAAGGTGCAAAGTTCAAGCCACAAATGAACATATTATTAGCACATATTTACTCTATCTACATAAATGTGTGTGTATGTACGTATGTATGTATATGAATGCATGGGACATGACACCTAAAAGTATAACACATAGTATTATTTTCATTATCTTTTAAATCTTTTTTTGTTGTTATATTTTTTTTTGTTGTTTATTGCTGTGCACGCTAATGAGCAGCATGTTGGTCTGTGAGTGTGTGTTTGTGATTCTCAGTAGGGCAGTAATTAGTGTTGTCAGCGTGTGGGCGTTGATATGACAAGTGAGTGATGCTGTCATGAAGAGAGTGGCGCTTGAAGAGCCACCATGAAAGATATGTATTTAGTGAAAATTAAAAAAAAAATTCTAATTAATTTTTTAAAGCTCTTTTGTGTAATAATTTTTTAAATTTTTTGTACTTTCCTATTTTTTTTTAATTTTTTTAATTTTTTTTAATTATTTAAATTATTTAAATTTTATAATTTTTTTATTTTATTTTTTGTAATTTTTAAAATTTGTTTGACGTACTTTTTGGTCTCCAAGTTTTGTACAATAATATTTAATGTTTTAAATGTTTTTTGTAATTTTTTAAATTTAATTAATTTTTTAAAGCTTTTTTGTAATTTTTTAAATTTTTTGTACTTAATTAATTTTTTTAATTATTTCAATTTTATAATTTTTTAATTTAATTTTTTGTAATTTTTAAAATTTGTTTGACGTACTTTTTGGTTTCCAAGTTTTTTACAATAATATTTAATTTTTTAAATGTGTTTTTGTAATTTTTTAAATTTCTTAAATTTTTGCAATTCCTTAATTTTTTTAATTATTTTGGAACTTTAAATAATTTTAAGTTGCCAAATTCTTTGCAATATATTATTTATTAATGTTAATTAATTTTTTTTAATTCTTTACAATTTAATAATTTTTTTAAATTTTTATTAATTAATTTTTAGTTTATTTCTTAAATTGTCGCACTTTTTTTGAATATTTTCAATTGATTAATCATTTATGATAACTTAGATATGAAATGTGAGTCTAAACATATTTTTTCGTTCAACTGACTTAATATTGTGAAATTCTCCACCGGTTTATAAAATTAAGCTTACAAGTTTTGAGCCCAGTGACTCAAGTTTTAGTCGAAAAATTCAAAGTTTTTTTGATAAGGCTGTTAATAACTTTTAAATTGGGAAGTTTGGACTTCTTCTTAGACTGAAATTTCTTATCACCCAGGATTTGGCGACTGATTTTGCTTCAATATTATAATTGTGATGTTTTCTTTTCATAATTTTTAGTATTATCTGTCAAAAATTTAACAGTTACTTGTATATTTATAATTTCTCCCACTTCTTGTTCTAAATGATACAGAATTTATATACTTGCAAAACTCAATTTGAATGCTTTGACGAACAGCTGATACAATTGGAAACATTGCAGCTGTGCGTTGCTGCAGTAACTAACGGCACCTGGATAGGTACATATATTCCACTAGTGGAGTGTGTATATATACCTCGCTAGAACTCGTTCAAGTCTTTTGAAATGCAAAGTGGTGTGCCAAAAAACAGGGAAAAATATAATAGAAGCAGCTTTAACCTTAGTTCGCATTTCCATAGCAAGCATTAAATGATATCGGAGTTGTTGATCACGCTTCGAAAGCATTGTTTGAAAATAAGCCGTTTACTTTGTGCTGAAGCACGTTCAGTTGTGGAAAGGGATGCAAGTAAAGGTGTTGCTCGTGAATAATTTTTTATTTTCGTATACTGAAATTAATGAAAATTATACTTATTTATATTTTTTGGTGTGGTAAATCAGTTCTCAATTCGAGTGGAACCGAATTTTGACGGAACAATTGTGCGGTCGAGACATCTGATGTTGGTTTAGGAGCTCTTTTTGAATTTCCTTGACATAATAGGTGCTAAATTAAATTCGAGTGAAATCGCATTAAGCGTTTGGGGTATCTATCTTTGATGGAGGAGTTCTTATTGGATTTCTTATACCCTAACTGACATACTAATGCTAGATTTGCCAATGTCATGTTGAGATTCCAAACTATGTCAAAGGCACTGATCATTATTTTTACTACTACAAATCCTTTAAAGAACGTTATTATGGCTCACGGCATCTTACTGTTGGCTTGAATTGGCTCTGAGTGCAATTTATGTCACTTTTGATAAGTTTTATCGCTTCCCAAATCATCCATTGAAGTCTGCGTCAGATATAGGCTAAATAAGTCAGAAAATGATCACGCCAGGACACAAACTGAATATTTCGATGGATGTGAAGAAAGACGGGAAACTCTTCTTAAGAATATTCAGAGCTAAACATTAGCTGTGAGTGATAGTTTGGAAGTTCCAAACCCAACCATTACTTCCCACCACTTGCATTCCCTCTCAAATACTCTCCACATGGAAAGTATATATTTTCCAATCATATCCAATAATGTTTTTTTATTTCCGCCAACAATAATAACACTTGAAACTCTGACGTCAGCATATCTTTTGTTTTGGCACAACTTTTGTAGTAACACTTAGACGCGTGTGGCCACTTCCCGCGTACCCCCACACTTGTGTTGAATAAAAATATTTCATTTGCGCACAAAAATAGCGCACAACAAACAACTAACAACAAGTGTCTGTATGAGTAAGTTGTGGAGAATCTGTAAATATCGATTAAACAACCGTTAACATAAACAAGACACAAAAAATAGCCGAAAGCGTCAATATGATAGAGTAAATCTATTTTTACAGCAATTTTCCAATTCTCTATAGACATTGTCTGAGTAAATTGAAGCGTTTGCAGCAATGCGACCCTGACCTTATTCACTGACATAAAACACATGTAAATACAGTTTTAATTGCACACATTGGAGGAATTTTAATTGGCCGCAAAAGCGGTGGTCACTTCAGGAATGATTTACGTGTACTATAAGTAATCTACGTTTGTGTGTGTGTATTAGTGTCGAACGGGAATAACAGTAAATGACAAATTATTGCATTAAAAATAGTTGTGTATACTTTTATAGAAGCCTCTACGCGGGTGGTGTGATATTTCAAAGTAAAAGCTCGAGAAAAAAATTTACATAGAGGACTTGCCTGTTTGGTTTCTGGTCTTTTCAATTTCGAAGCCTTTTGTGAAGTATATTTTTTTAAATCTTTAAGGAAGATGTTTGTTTAGATGTTGAAAACTTTCCTTGAACCGAGACTTCTATCACCAAGCTATACCCAGATATATGAAGACTAGAACTTCTCGCGGGGTCCTGATTTGTACCATATTTTTAGGGTGTGAGAGCAATTTTAAACCAATTCTAAGATAATATAAGGCTCCTAAGTGAGTTCTGGGTTGTCTTAGTTAAATAATAACGGTTATGTAAGCACTGAGAGCTCTAACCTAACCTAACCTAACCTATTTGAGACATTCACAGTCTGAGCAACCTGATAGGTCTTCCACTTCAGATAGTTCTTCAATATTCAATTTATGTTTGTGATTTCTTGCAGTGTGAACTTTTTTAGAAGATCTGTTCGTGGCTATTTCTGTAGAACCTTATTTATGACTTCGAACCGTTGGTGAGTCCCAATTTGCCCAGTAAAATAGTGACTGCATTTCTAAAGATTGTATTAAACTCTGTCAGGAAGCTCAGGAAACTACAACACCTCGGTCTCGGAGTCGATTTCTACAAGTCTATCGGCTTATCTGATCGTATGATGGAATAAATCATCTTCGGCTGCCGCTCAAGGGGATTTAAGTGTTCAACTATCGAAGTATTTGACAGTCGCGATTCCACAACTTCGCTGACTTATCGAACTTCCCTTACTATATAATTAAATTAAGACAACCAAAGAGTCATCTTACGAAGCTGGCAGCATTGTGACATACAATACTATATTCATATGCCGTTATGCTGAAATTAATAGAGCAGTGCGTTAACTTAATGAGTCTAATTAGAATGCAGCGCATTTAAGAGTACAAAGAGTAAGTACTCAAGAAAGCGAGTGGGTGGCATGAAAATAAAAGTAATCAAAAGGAAAAAGCTAGTACTGCTTAAGCTGCGACGAAGTAAGAAGTAGCATAAAAGAAAAATCCACAAACTACTATTAATTGAAACCTTTGGCTGTGTGCGGAAATGACAGCGGCTGTCAGAAATGCGGGCTGGCTGATGATGATAACGGCGGAGCTTGCATGAAAATAGGAGCCAAGCTAGAGGAGGGAGTGTAGCTTTGTATTGAAAATGACATGATTATGGATTATGTCATGAATAGCGAAATAGAGAGTGACTGACAAGCGCGAGCAACCAGATAAATAACTTGTAGGAGACAAAAAGAATAAGTGAGTTTTAGATATGAAAAGATGTGGCTAGGGAAACAATGATTTTACGGGAAGACTGTGAAGTTGAGACATTTCATTAATAGTAAAGAAAAGCTTTTGTCTTACTGATAGTTTCCTAATAGTTTTTTTTAGCTAAAAAGACCAGAGAGACCATTAGAGCTCAGTTAGGACTCGAAAGCAACCAATATCAAGTATTTTGGATACTTGTAGAACCATTTGTATTTCTAGGATGGGTAAGCTCGAGGACATATGTAGTTATACGATGCTTGGTTGGTATTCTAAGTCACCTTTGGATCGTGTGAGAAAACACACCAGCCTTTCAGGAATGTCTAAAACTTGTAGGGAACTAAATTTATTATACTGGATTGATGTAGGCAAATGTTAGAATAAGTTCTGTGAAAAATTTAGGAAAGGTCTTGATAGAAATGCGATAACGATGGCGTATGTACATAGTTTCAAATATAAACGGTCTTTTCTTAAAATCCTCGGAAATGGATGACTTTTCTAAGCTTCCAACTCCGAATATCAACAAAAAGATATCAGATATAAACATATTTCATTAAATAACAGTCGAAAAGGTAGCCAATGGCCAAGTGTAAGTAAATTGTAACCCTCACTGACATATTTACACAAGCCGCAAAGCAGCTAGAACATATGATACGCCTGTGCTTAAGAAAATCTAAACGTCAAAGTCTCAACATTCACACAAACATATCATGTTATGTCCCTCAGGATTGTCAATTCCTGCGAGAGCATGCACACTCTGCTAATGTCAAGTTTAGGCGTTTACCCGCATGTCAAAAACAGCTGTTCGCCATGGCAGCTGACGAAAGAGCTTTGAAGTTGAAGTTAAAAGCAGGAAGAGAGTCAAAAACAAGAGTGAGTGTGTTATCAGCGAAGAGATATGTCAATTTTGTTAGTGTGCAAGAGCAGACCTTATGCTGGTATTTCGGTATTCTAAGAGCACCAATATGTGCAGTAAAGCAAGAGAGTTTTAAGAGCGCTTTTTTGTATGCTGTTGGCAAAAATAAGACAAAACTGGCAATGAGCGTTTGTTGCTGAGTGTTGAATTAAAAAAATCATATTGCAAATACAATCAGTCTAGTTAGTTGTGGCAGCAAAACTTCGCCAAAATGATGACTTTGTATATAATTGTAGAGAAGGTCGTTCACTTACATTGGAGTTAGGTCCTTTTGAGACCACCCTAATGTATTAGAACTATCAGTTGGTTGGGGAGATTTTTTTTTTATTGTGGATATACGAAAAATCACTTGATTTGATCTTAATGGTCTATCTTAGGGCGACTGAGATTAAGATTTCGAAATTTGTTGTTAATAATTCTAAAAATTTATTTGAATTAATCTGAACTAATAATACGATTAAGGTCAAGAATAATTTTGTCCAAAATCGTATGAAATAATTCAGTCTGACCATAACTAAATTATATCTTTGACTAAGACTAATCTGAACTAATAATACGATTAAGGTCAAGAATAATTTGGCCATAACTGAATTATATCTTTAACTAAAACTAACTTATACAATTTTTTTCGTGACTTTAGTTGCCAAATACTCAAGTGATTTAATTCCAAATTATATTAAGTAGTATACTGAGCCCAAGTCATGTCCATTGAATAATCTAATGTCCAAAAATTTTGACTGCAAACTGATGTATAGTCTTGGAATAAGCCGATTTAGAGATTTTATTTCAAAACTGTTACTTTTTGCTGTAGCTTAAATAGGATTTGACTGCAAACTAACGACTAGGTTTTTTTTCATTGATTATGACTAAAAATAACTATAGTATGTGAATTAATTTGATTTGGCTTGTGACTGAGACTTATTTAAAGCTTTTTTGAGAAAATTTTTTAGAGACTATAAATTTGAATAAAACTTTGATTAACGATTAATGACTAATTCGAAGATTTTCGGGCAAAGTAAGTCATCTTTATTGACTGTATATAATAGGTGAATGAGATTATGAATTATGATTAACGATTGGATCAGACTAATTCAAATATTTTTGGGTAAAGTAAGTCATCTCTATTGACTTTATATAAGAAATTAATAAGATTATGACTTACAATTAACGTTTGGATCAGACTAATTCACAGATTTTTCAGAAAAATAAGTCATCTCTATTGACTTCATGTAGTATATGAATAGAATTAAGACTGAGACTAAATTTTTTAATTGGTAACTAGAGAAAACTTTTTTGATTTTAGACTGAAAGATTTAATTAAAGCATTTAATAATAGTTAATAATCTACTAACTACAACTTACTATGTCAAAATCTCCAGCTAATTTAGATTTGCTGACTAATTTGACAAATAACTAAGTCTTTGGCTGGAACTGAGATTTGAAGACTACTTTACAGACACTAATTAAACTTAAGTCCTGCATAATGTATATCATTCTTCGTACTCAAAAGCATTTCAAGTCACAGCCAGATCAAAGCATGTCTCCGGAGCTTAATTGATTTTTTTAGGAAAACACTTCCGCTTTTAAATTTTACGACCGCCAAGTAGTAGGCCTCGGTTTTAATAAATTTCCAGCAAACACAGAAATAATTACCATCTGACGCCGCAAAAACCATAAATTTATATAAAAAACTATTCAACTAATTTAAATATAATTTAGACGGCATGCATGCTGCTTACAAAACATAGTAAACAAGTTAACAATCGAACAACCAAATGGGGGTGGAACTTGCGGCGGCTGACCAAACGTCGCCGACACCACTCATTCACATTTGGCTGGCAGCCGACGAACAACAGGTGTTTAAAGCATGTGAGCAGAAAAGCTCAAAACAACACAAAAAAGAAGTAACCACTAACCACAGCAACAACAAAAGAAACAATAAAATACCAACACTTTCGTGATAATTCGTGACTGCGGCGAGTGGTCAGTAGCAAAACAGCGGCGGTGCAGCAAAAGTCAGCGTTGAAGCAACAAATAGGCATGAAATTAAATATTTATCGGGAAAGGGGTCATTGAAATGTTATTATATGTACATATGTATGTGCTTTTGTAATGAGGTTTGCGTGTGTAAAATTATTCGTTTCTGTTGCTGGCAAACTCGAATGCATTGCAATGTTCGGCGATGCGATTTCATACGAAGTACGATTTGGTAGTTAGCAAAGAGTGGCTTTTGGTGACTTAATTCTTTCGAAGAGTCTTGTCTAACTTTAAGCACGAAGCTGGAAATCTTTATAGTGTTCGAGTGATTTGAAACACTGTTGCAATCTTTAAAAAATAATTTATAATGCCTCGAAGGATTTAGTTTTGAATGAACTGACTATTTTTTTTTACTCGCTTTCGTTCGTTTGCTTTCGTACTTCTCAACTGGTTTATATAAGAAATATTTAAAAAGTTAAAAAAAAGGAGAAAGCTTTAGTATAAAATTATTATATTTATGAGCCCGATAGAATGCTTTTTAAAAGATCTCAAAGCCTTCATATGATGTAGTACTAAAGGACTGGAAGAAATCTTCTTCAGATTAGGTTTAATATCGATTTTTAATGCTCAGTCAGCTTTATAATGTAAAATCTGCCTCTGCTTTAAACGGGTTTTAGTCTCTATGAGTAGCTTTCTTTATGTCAAAAATGAAGATGGAGCTTTGGTATTGCATAGATGTCTTCCGAAGGAATATATTAACTACTACTATTGATTTGTTGACTCTAAGCTGCCGAAACTCCCGGATGGTTACGCTTGGAATATAATACGTAGCGAAAGAAGAAACTAACTCGGCTATTCGCATTTACGCCAATTAAGTTAGGTTAGGGTATCTAGCAGGATAGTAAGCCACCTATAGTCTTTGAAGAGTACTCATCCTTTAGGTTTCCAGCACTTAATGCGAATTTCAATAGTTTCTGTGACATTCCTACCGATACCTTTTCCATTTTCTTGGAACGTGGGATCCACAATTGCTTGAAGCATAGCCATGCCACTACTGGGCAACTGCATAAGCGATGCTCCATTGTTTCACTGTCCACCCATTGCGTCGTATGACATTTCTGGATGATAGCCGTACGCCGCTCTCGTTAAACTCGGTATCTCGTAACCTTCGATGCCTTTATGACCTGGCTCTTAATAGAAGTGAAGCCGCTTGTTCCTGGTGACACAATCCATAGTCGCCCTGCTTCCTAATTGATTGCTGCTTTGCCGTTTCCGTAGATGTCATCCCTGAATAAAAGATTGAAGACTGGTTCATAACGCCGAGTTACAGAGCTTACTCAAGTAGAAAAGAAGTGATGGCTAGGAGAAAAAAAGGTCGTTTTAAAAAAATTGGGCTCTAATCTTCAGATTACGTTCTTTTCTCATTAGCCCAACCAATTCTCAACAGGTTTATGAAAAAAATTTATATAAATTCTTTGTAAATATGTTATATAATCTTGGAGCATAAAATTTGTGTGAGTGAGTGACTGATCCAGCGGCGTACGCTTGAATGACGTTGAAACACGTCGAAAAGGCAAAAAAACTCTGACGGCTAGCATGCAAGCGCGGAGTATGGCGCAAAAACAATGCCTCGTATGACGTTCGTTATGTTGTAACGGCACATTTCGTCAGCTGGGGCAGGTGGTCTACATGCATACCTACATTCATTTTTTGTTGCTTGGCCGAAGCGCTTTGTTATTTTGTTTTGTGCTTTTTTTCTTGGCTTATTATTTGTGTTATTGTTTATATTAGCTGTCGGGCTGTCGGTTAGTAAGAGCGTACATACCTGTACATATGTGGTTTTTGCTTTCTTGCCGTTGGCGTGCATTTTTCGGTAATTGAATTTGAAATTGAAGTGCGCTCGTCAGACTGCTTGACAGCGCCGAAGTGTAGGCGCGCAGGGGAAAGGCGCTGAAAATAATTTCAACTGTTGCAAAAGCAACACGAAACAAGGTATTATGACGAGCAGTTAGCGGTAGAGCAGACAAGCTGACACGTGAACAGTGAAGCGCGGACTGTGGCGGCGGAGGCGCGGCTAAATCGTAAATAGTGAGCCGTGTGGTGAATCAGATAAGTAGGTAGCCGCGTATAATTAGGTAATAGCATTGTGCTGCCTTGAGGGCGTTCTCATGTCACGTTAGCGCCGCGCTGCCGTAGCGGTTCAACCATAATTGGCGTGTTACGAAATATAACGATTGATTGTTGTGCGGCAAGCGCTGTTTAAACACAAACAAATAACTTCTTTTTATTGAATTTTCGTTGTCTAGAAAGTTCATTTAGCTAATTTGCGGCAAGTGATGTTGATTTTTGAAACGTAAGCGCGGCTGAACAGTAATTAAAGCACAAAATTAATTGATAAAGCTAATTAGTTGATTAAATTTATATAACTTGCAAGGTCATGAGTCAAGTGGAGGTCTTCCTCGTCCTCTGCTTTCATCGGCGCTTACTGAATCGAAAATCTCTTCCATCCGGACAACATAACCTAGCTAGCGCAGCCGCTGCCTCTTGATTCGCTAAACTTTGTCAATGTTATCGCATGTCTGGTATAACTTATGGTTTCATCGACTGCGGTATTCGCCGTTGTCTATGCTCAGAGGACCAGAAAATCTTCCGCAAAACTTTTCTTTCGAAAACGCTTAGGGTTCTTTGAGCTCTTCCAAAATAGATGGTACACAGAATAGTTGGACATTTGCCTCTGATTACTTCAGAAGGGAAGATATTGGGATCAAGGGTTGTTCTTTAAGAACTTCTTGAGATTCTGGAACAGTTAGTCTCTGTAAAATGAAGCGGGCTTCAAAAAAAACTTTACTTTCACTTGAAAATAAATGAGATTTTGTAATTCTCGAATGAAAAATTTAACATATTTGATCTTTAACCACATCATCCTCTCGGCTTCCACCATTATATCAGCCACATTCGCATTTATTCGCCACCAATTTGCTTTAATTTTAAACCCATCGATAAATTTATATATTTTTTTCTGTTTGTATGTACCCAAAAATATTCACTTAATCCATTGCACAAGTCAACTTTCAGTTCTTTCTGCTTTCTCACTTTCCTATCTCTTTCATCCGCGTCATTTTTCTGCACCTACAATGCGCCTTAATCACTGTCAAGCAGCGCGCCTACAAGCACACGCAGCCGAACAATCAATACGCCAGGCCTTTGTGGTTGCCAAGCGACACATACATACATATATACATGTGACTATGCGTAATAAAAAATGGCGTATTGACCGAGCTGCCAAGAGCGTAACACCTTCAACACAACCTTCAATCCTTCGCCAGCTGCCTCTTCAGCGCAAGCGAGTCCTTCGAGCGTTGCAACAACAATGTTTTACCTTAACCCCATTGTTTGTTGTTTGCTGTAGTAATATTACTTAACATTTGTTGTTATTGTTGCTGACGCTGTTGCATTATGCAAATTGCTGCAGCTTAAAAATGCTGGCGACACAAAATGCAGCCGTCCAATAATGCAGCAACAAAAATAACAATAGCGAATGCGAGAAGAATGGCAAATCCCCAACAAATGAATGAATGCATGGCTGACTGGTTGGCTGACTAAATGTCGTGGGGGGTTGTTGATGGTTTCTCTGACCGACTGGTTGACTGGGTGTCTGACTCGCGTTTGTTGGTCGCTGTTGGCCGCTTGCCGCTTTGGTTTCTTTATTTTAATGCCTGAATGAAGAGCTGCCTGCGAAGCCGCTTACAATTGTGCTGTGTCCCCGCATTTGTGTGGATTTTTGTGAATATTGTTAAGCACGAGCAGGCCTCGCTACAAATGGACCGAGAATATTTTGGTCAGAAACATTGTTGAAGCTAAAAATTTCATTTTTTGTTATACTTTAGCATAATTCATAATATCTTTTAACAGTTTTCATTTCTGTACCCATATTTCTCTACAGTCTTCTTGCATCTCTTTTAAATTTTTTTATTTAGTTATTATGTATTTTCATTTAACATTCTTTATTCTTCATTCATCACTAATCAACATCTTTCATTGCTCTATCGCTTATTACTAAGTTTTCAATCATGATTCATCAATCATAAATATTAATCTTCAATCATCAATTGGCTATTATCAGTCGTTAATCATAAATCATCAATCATGATTCATCAATCATGAATAGTTTAACAATTATTATTCTTCATTCATCAATTAGCTATTATCAGTCATCAATCAAAAATCGCCAATCGTGATTCATCAATCATGAATAGTTTAACAATTATTGTTCTTCATTCATCAATTGGTTATTATCAGTCATCAATCATAAATCGTCAATCATGATTCATCAATCACGAATAGTTCATTAATTACTAATCTTCAATCATCAATTACCAATTATCAGTCATCAATCATAAATCGTCAATCGTGATTTATCAATCACAAATAGTTAATTAATTATTAGTCTTCGGACATCAATTGGCTGTTATCAGTCGTCAATCATAAATTGTCAATTATTAATCTTCAATCACAAATAGTTCGTCAATTATTAATCTCAATCATGAATTGCCAATTAAAGTCATCATTCATAAACCATTCAATATCATTAATCATAAGTCATCAATCATAAATCTTTAATTGGAAATTAATCATCAATCATTAGTTGTCAGTTACCAACCATCAATCACTAATCTTCAATCATAAATTATCTATTATCAATCATCAATCTTAAATGATCTAATCATTTGTTGAATCCGTATTTCAGTTTAGATGTATGTATGAGGTTCAAGCTCAGGCATTTTTGGAGAGCATATGGTGTCGAATCCATTTTGATTTATTCTGGGACTAGGTAGAACCCGTCACATCTGTAAGTTAAAAATCGAACGTGTCTAACTCGACTCTTGTAGTGAGGTTATGTCATTGCGTTGCTTCGATGTTCGTTAAATTTATGTTCTTTTGGCGCAAATCTAGATTCGGTTTTATGAAACGATCTGGGTCATGCCTTTTTCAGTGAACTTTTGATAAGTAACCACATAATTTGTCTCAGATGTACCCCGCTCGGCTTAGACATATTCATAGAACCATTATAGTGAAAATTCTGTTGATAATGGATCCCTGTTTCGACTGTTTCAGAGAGATAACGGTGTAAGAATTTTATTTTAGTTCTTTGGTAGATTTCGAAATGAGTTTTAGCCGCCCTACAAGCTAAACATTCAAAATCAAAATATAGATATTTTTATACCCTTCATGCTTCAACAAATACACCCGTGAAGGTTATTAAAGCTACGGTGTCAGCAACACAACGTGTTTTCTTAATTCTCAATTCTTCCACTCGTAGTCGTAGTGCCACCCACACACATGAAAAGCTTTTCTCAAAGATTTTACAAACAGATAGTGAACTTTTGGCATTGCCATAAATTCTCTAAAGTATAATTTGACGCATAACAACAACAAAAATAAAACAAAAAACAATAAAAACAACAAACAGCAAAGCATAAACAACTGCAAGTGCAAATAAAGTAAGAAATTCAAGCTGACAGCTAGCAGTAGCTGAGGAAGCTGAAGTCAGGCGGGTGGAAGTGTCTTCAAATTTCCCAAATTACTAGTGTCGTTGAGCTGGAATTTTTCGGCAATCAACTTGACATGTGTAATAAGTGTTATATGAGCGTGGATCTATATGCTTTCATGTGTGTTTGTGTATACATATGTGTATATTTGTATAATTGTATATATGTACATATGTATGTACATATGCAAACACTCATGCCTTTATTTATGCTTACATTGCCATCTCCGCTTAAGACATCTGCAATTTGTAATTTACTTGAAATCTTTTTCATATATTCCTTTTGATCTCTCGTCGCTTGCGCCTAAGATGCTGCTACAAATTTCATACTCCATTGCTTTTCGGAACATTTTTGCTATGAGGTATATTTGCCAAGCTGCTTAACAATAACAACGAAACAACGAGCAGCTGTTTGTGCGGCTCTGACAATAGCAACAACAACAATAACAAAAATAAAAGCACCACCTCCCAGAGCAAATGTGCATATTGTTGAGCAAATATGAGAAGTTAATGAAAGGCAAGTTCACTAAAGACAAAAATAGCTGGCAGTGCTTTGCAGGCGACACACATATGCTCACTTATAGGCACATATGCATGCATTTTGCATGTGTATGTGTGCGTTTTCAAAGCGCTGCTATACTTGCAGGCGCTTAAACATATTAAAATGTGTGCTTGTGTGGAGATGATATGATTTCTTCAAATTTTACTTTTCCCCCACACCGTGCCTATCTTTTTCTCTGGTTCTGAAACACACCACACATACATATGTATATACTCTCTTCACCTTCTTGATAAATTGTTAAAATAATTTAATTTATTAGTGCTGCCACGTTGCGCTAGTGCCCACTTAAGCAAATGTAATTGAGCAGCTGGCTTCAGACACACACACATTCACCCATACACATGCATAAACATATCTTCGCTTATACACCAAAAAGCTCCAAAAACTTATGGACACTCTCCTTCGAGCATCTTAGCAACGTCCAACTGACCATCAAGTGTCCACGTGGTTACCACTTAAGCATATGCTTTAAGTGTATTTAATGAAAAATTCTAATTGATTTTACAACAACATATTTTCTAACTGTACAATTTTTCCAACAAACATATGTTGGTCTGTAGGCCGGCAGCTAGCCAATGCCATAAGCGCTACGCCACCTCAATATGTTTATTAATGTCTCGCATAAGCACTTAAGTTTTCATCTGAGTGTTCATATAAGTATGCATGTTTGTACTTATATAACTCTAAATTTCAACAGTATGATTCGCTTGCAACACTTGCAGCATTTCCTTGCGCTTTTCGTAGTCGTTTCTTTGCCACAAAAGCTCGTCCGCCCGGAATTGCGCAATTTTCTTACTTAATGAATTATGAACTTAAGTGCATTTAAGTGAATTGCAAATCACTTTTAGCCGATTTATGTCTGCTGCATTTAATAAATATGGATACTCATAGACATATACTTCAAATAGCAATAAATTTTGGTTCGTGGCAGCAGGTTGAGTGTGTGGAGAGTTTGAGTAGCGTCTAAAGTTTATGAAGCGCTGAAGCTTTAAGAAGAATTCTTCAACTTGATGCATTTTTGTTTTGATCCATCAGTAATCATGTAACCGAGGCTGTTGCTTCCTTTTCCGTGAGGGTTCGCCTTCTATCTTTAGCTCGCTTTCAAATGGATGTTCTTTGGCTACTCAGAAGTTACTTGGTCTAAGGCCGGAAGTGAAATGCTAGAGCCATATGTAAAAGAATCGTTTCTGCCCATTTCCATGTGCTCAGAGAACTTTCCTCATTTTCCTCACTCCATTCTATCATGTAGCCAGAGAATCAGTTAGCCGCTATTTGAAATCCCCAAACACTTCCTTCAAGTTCGTTCATTATTAATGAGGTCCAAAGTTTATTAAGCGCTGAAGCTTTAAGAAAAGTTCTTCCAGTTCTTTGACGTCAAAATATTCAGCAGGTTTTACCAAAACCACAATACTATAACATTTGGCAAACGTGGACTCCACAAACTTAAAGAGTCCAAGTTCTACTCCAAACAACCAGTTTTACCGAAGTATTCAACAATCCAGAGTTCCAGTTCGCTTCTGTTGAAAATTCAAGAACACATCCTTCAAACCCGTTCATCCTTAAGGTGAAGTATTTCTTTAATTCGAACTATAACTAGTCTATTGACTTAACGGATCTCTGAAAGGCGAGTTCTTTGAGTTTGATCCAACTGTATTGGGAAATATGTATATGCGGATCCAAGAGCTTTAATGACATACAACTTCTTTTATGTCGGTTCAGTATTATATTTACTGATCCTGTTAATCTAAGATTTGATATCTGTAATTCCGATGACAGCAAGCCGATGCCTCAATTCGTTCGAAGTAGCTACTGTTACGAAGTCTGAGCTTTGGCATATAACTTATTTTATCTCGGTTCGATATTAGATTTAGGAACTAACCTAGACAATAGGTTTCATATCACAAAATCAGAATCTTGCTGTCTCAGATGCGGGTAGAATTAACTTTTTGTTAGTTCGATGTTGAGTTGCATTGTAACCGGGTGCCGGACCCATAGTACGGCAGAGGTTTTAGAACCCTACCAAGGGGGTTAGTTGATTCAGACTTTTTATAAAAATATTTTGTTTGATACTGTCTTCTTCTTTTTTTCTTTGGTACTATTCCGTTGACGAAATTGAACTTAACTTTTATCTGCCGTTGGGCCTTCTGTATCGGGTGTACATTTTCATTAATTTTGCAATCGTTTGTTGACTAAACTTAAGACTGCCTAGAATGGTCGTCTGTAGTTTGAATATGACACTGTTTTACTCCCTATCGTACTCTCTTCCTATGACTTTGTAACTATTTTGAAATAAGATGTGTAGATCAGTAGTTCAAAAGTTCATAAAAGCTCTATACAAATACTCATTACCTCAAAAGCTCCTGAAAGCCATGTAAAGCTCAGAAAATCGTCCATCATCAGGTTGGTTCATGAAAGCTCTATAAAGCTCATAAAAATCAGTTAAATATGTAGGTTTCACAGATCTTTTAATGCTTAAGAACCTCGAACACTCGCGAAAGCTCTCTAAAATCATCTATCATCAGGTTGGTTCATGAAAGCTCTATAAAGCTCATAAAAATCAGTTAAATATGTAGGTTTTACAGATCTTTTAATGCTTAAGAACTTCGAAAGCTCGCAAAAGCTCTGTAAAGCTCATAAAAATCAGTTATATATGTAGGTTTTACAGATCTTTTAATGCTTAAGAACCTCAAAAGCTCGCGTAAACTCTCTGAAGCTCATAGAAATCACTCAACGATACAGCTTGCTTCCCGAAAGCTCTGTAAAGCTCATTAAAACCACACGTGAATACAGGCTTCGTAAATATTTTACTGCTTAAGAGCCTCTAGCAGCTCCAGAAAGTCTAGTAAACTTAGAAACTGCCAAAACTCTTTAAAGTTCTCTAGTACGGAGCATACAGACTTGTATTCTTACGGTTTCATACCTAATGTGACTTTAGTGCCACATTTAAGCTTTAATTTGGTATTACCGGCCACTTTCTCGTTGCATTCATTTGCATAACATATCGGTATATACATATGTATGTATGTATATTTGTAAATAGCGCGAGGTTAAATCAATTTAAACTTACTTCAATACGCGGTTTTCTTCGCGTTGCCATTTTTAGTTTCGCACTCTTGGGTTGCTTGTTGCAAAGAGTTCGGAAGGAGAGAGAGGGGGGTACTTGGAAAACGCGTTGCTTGCCATTTCGTATGCAAAGGCAAAGAGCATATAAATGCCATAGCGCGCGGCGCTGTCACGTAAGTCACAAGCACACACACACTCGCGTATGCAGGCGGATATTTACTTGCAAGCAGCAATGCAACATATTAATAAAATAGTAATGTGGCACGCACTTTGTGGCATGCATACACGCTCACATGCATTTACATTTAAATTTGCACACCAACACAAACACATATATCATATTTATCCGTAGTTATGTGACATAAAACACTATGTAACACACTCGGCGGACCATTAAAACGCGCGCCACGACTCGCTTTGTTTAAATAATTTTCGAATATTATTACTGTTGGTGTTGTTGCTGTTATTGACTATTTGCTGCGCTTGCCACATTTGTGCGGGAGTAGTGGCGTCCACCTGCAGTAGCTGCTGCAGCTTAAATTAAAATGCGTGACACATGAGCGCGCATATTTTACAAACGCATGTGGGTGCATGCAGAAGAAGAAGCAGCAGCATAAAAAGTAGCTGAAACTTGCTTAAAGAAGTGTACGATATAGAGAGCCAGTACTAGCTGGCAAATGTGAAGTGGCAAAATGCTGTGATACCGCTTAGCAACAAGAATGTCGTGTAACTAAGAATGCTTTACATTCGGGATTAAGAATTTAAATTCAAGCAGTGGTCACGAAAGAATTTATAAATGCTTATAATAAATTCTGAAATATTTTTTGAAGTTTCGGGATCCCGAAAATTTTCAGGACTGGATTTTAACTAGATAGAAATAAATTAAAAACAATTTTAGCCGACTAAAATTTTCGGGATTTTTCGGGATTGGGTTAATGTTATGGAATGAGGAATATTTCATTTCAGAATATGTACATACATGAAATAAGAATTTTGAATTTTCGTGAGCTTCGACGGTTAAGTAAGATCTTATCCTGAATATTTTCGGAACTGGTTGGGGTTGTTATTTTTTTGCTAAATGAACTAAATGAATGCATGAAAAACCATTTCGGCTGCCTAAAATTTTCGGGACTTTTCGGAATTGGTCTTATGTTATGAAAATTAAAAGAGTTTAGGTAAAATTATTTTATTTTATAGTAAATGAGACAGAAATTTTGAAATGCCAAACTCATTGAAATTATTTCATTACGAAGCACAATTAAAGTAGGAATTTAATCGTTTCGGGATCCCGAAAATTTTGGATTTGGTTGGCGTTATATTTTTTTTGAACCAGATAAAAAACTGAATGTGAAAAACCCGTTTTGGGTAATTAAAAATTTCGGGATTTTTCGGGATTGGGTATATTTTACGAAAGCTAAATGAAATTAATTGAAGAATTTTCAATTTCAGAACAAATTTAATAAGAATTTTGAAATTTCTGCTTAAATGTTGTACGCAATAATTTAGCTATGCGAGCCTTTGTGCCTCAGAGCTCTTCTTTCTAGTTCCAAGTTTGTTTGGTGGAAATTTTTCCGCGCGCATTTTAATATTTTTCAAAATATGCATACAAATACATTCAAACCATACATACGAACATAGACATATGTATGCATAAGTCAATATTGAAAACTTAAAGTTTTTTTTGCATATCGTGCACCCTGTTTCAGTCCCAGTTTCGCCTTTGGCTTTGTAGCAGCTAATAAAGTCTTAAATGGAATGCCTTTGACTGGCCCAGAAATGTTTAATAAAAGCTTCCTCTATTTATATAGTATGTGTATGTGCTACTTAATGTATTACAGGCTGAATATCTGCTCATATTGTAGCCAAAGTTTGACAATAAAATCACGGAGAGGCAAATTAGTGCAGTGATTTTTCGCACCAAAAATTAATATAAAGCTAACGGTAAACCATGAAGAGAAAAGTGGGAAGTACCCATACTGTTTCGATTATGACTCTACGAGTTAGAAAAGGTGAAAGTTGGTTGCTCAAAGCTTTGTAAAGCTTGTAAATACCAACCATAAATACAAGTTTCGTAGATCATTTAGTGTCTGAAAACCACGAAAGCTCCTGAAAGTTCTGTGAAGCTCATAAAAATCAACCGTAGATACAGGATGGTCTCTGAAAGCTCTATAAAGCTCAGAAAACCACATATATTATTTATTGTTCAGGAACTTCGAAACAGTTGAAAGCTCTTGAGACTGAAAATTCGTTGTGATTTTCATATTTTGTGATTCTTTTTGAGCTTGACAGAGTCAAACAAGCTCGCAATATTATCAGCGTATCTTTAAACGTTTATGTTTCGAAATCTTCAACTTTTCTAGCTAGAGCTAGAGACAAAGAACCAGCCGTGAGTTTGTTATAGGCTTTTGGAGCTCTAGTATTAGAAGCAAATCCAAAATTTTTTAGGGCTTCATATTTTGAAATCTTCTTTATCTGTGATTACTATACCAACTTCATGAATATACTTACACTTTAAGCTCCCACGAACCGCAGATTTAGAATTCTTGACGCGTACGTATGTCTTCCGTTCTCTGAAACAGCGTCGCTCGCGTCTGCGCAGAAGGAAGTCATATGTGTTGCGTGCAAAATGAGCATTGTAATCGCACAAAAGTACGTCACTGTTCTTCCATGCACTCCGAAAGATTTGCAATGCAGAAGTAAACCACTCCTTGACTCATTGCGAAATCGCGCCTATAAATAGAATTGCACTTTATTTGCATTGCGCACTGTTTTTTTCATATACTTACATTCGTGGACACGTTGATGACGCATTTCATGCAATTTCCGTTGCCTGCCTCACTGACAAGCTGTATACACTGTCAACAGGGTTGACAATCGTATTGATTATGAAAAGGGTGTCTTCCCATTTTACATATTCGATTGTCCCGTATTTCAATAGCTGTCAGTGTTTTTTGAAATTTCCGATAATGTGGCATGCAACGTGTACAGGAAATTATTGGCGATTGTCAATATACATATGTTACATTAAAAGTTTCATGGTGAAGGGTACTCTATAAAGAAAGTGTTAGCAAGTGTATGGAGGTATTCAAGTGCCTCAAGGCAACATTTTTTTGTTGTAGATTTTCAAATATATTTGCGTATAAAGAAAAAGGAAAATATTGGAACATTTATTTTAATTTTGTAATATTAAATTTATCTTCCATTTGGTATAAAAAAATTCCGAAATATTTCGGTATCATTCTGTACTACCCGTTTTTCTTAAAATAAACTTTTTTATTAATTTTGAAATTTTTAATATTTTTTTTAATTTTTAAATGGTGGCAACTCTATCCTAAAATTCTAAGAATGTTTTTGTAATTTGAGAAAGCGCCTTTCATAAAACAGTTTTTTTTATTAATGCTGAAAATTTGTACTATTTTCAAATTTTTTAATGGTGGCAACACTATTATAAAACTTTCAGAATACTCTTTGTAATTCAAGAAACCAAGAAACTAAGAATTCGAGAAATCAGCTTTCACAAAATAAAGTTTTTTTTATTAATCCTGAAAATTTTTATGGTCTTTAATTTTTTTAGTGGTGGCAACTCTGCTAAAAATTTCAGCATACTTTTTATATTTTTGTTTTTTTGTAAATTGGAAAACCGTCTTTCATAACATAAATTACCTTATTAATTCTTATTTTTTTATTGTTTTCATTTTTTAATTTGAGAATGATGGCAACTCTAAGGTGAAATTTTTCGTAATTTGAGAAACCGTCTGTTATAAAAAAAAGTAAAAACGTTGAAAAGTTTACGTCGTGGTTTAATAATAATTTTGTAAATTTTTCCAAAAAGGAGGTAACCCTATGCAGCGTCGTATGCAACAGAAATTTAAGGTACACAACCTCTTTGAGCACTTCACGAATGAATTTTATTTTTAATACACTTTTATGGTAATGCGGCGTTTATGGGCTAAATTATTAATTATTAATTTTTGCCGAAAGTTGGCAACCCTATAAAAATAATTCAAATTTCAAAATAATTCTTTTAGAAAATACTTACTTACTTGACTTTGCATTATGTGTCTTGCTTAAAATATACAAGAAGCTTTAATAAATTTTCTAAAAAGGTGGCAACCTTATTTAATTATTTTTATGTAAAAATGTTTTTAAAAATATCTCTTTAAAATGTTTATATTTATCTTTTTTTTATACAAAAATAATTAAAAACTACTATTATTACTTTCAAAAGAGTGGCAACTCTAAATTAAATTTTTTTATTTAAGCAAAATTTCATGGTTATTGTTATCGATTTTATTTCTAGTACGTTTTAATCACATTTTTATACATATTTCTTTTCCTCTCTCTCTCTCTCTTTACAGTTACGCTATGCTTTTCTTACGCGCGCAAAACATTTAACCAAGCGCTTACCCTTTGAATACTCTAAAGACGCACTCCGTTTTGATCACCAGCGACGCGCCCACAAATGTCTGACGAAGTGCCTTCGGGGCGCTTATCGCAAATCTTCGATTCGCTCACCAATCTACAACAGCAACAAGTGCTACAAGCGCGCCGCCGCTCTGCCTCGTCATCGTCGCCTTCGCCAGCGAATTCTGGCCGCGCCACGCCATCCACTGCCAGCGCTGGCCAACAGCCTTTTGCCTTTCACCATCAGCACTTCAGCAACCATGCGCATGCGTATTATATGCGCGCGCAAGATGGCAACGCGTATATGCATACCTTTCCGGCGGCGGCGGCGACGCAAGCGCACCACCATCATCATTTGCATCACATGCAATCGGCGCACTACTATGCGCAGCAACAAAACGCACAACAGCAGCAGCTTTACTGTGGCGCGCAGCAACAGCAAATGTCATTGCCTCCCATGTATGCCTCACAGTCGTTGAACTCATCGCCTTTGCTCACCAAACGCGCCACATCCTTTAGCGGTAACATGCCCTTAACGCGTCCGCACTGTGAAAATATTGCCGCTATACGCATCTCTGCAGCCACATCAGGCGCGAGTGGCAATGTCGTCTCGCAATCGACTCCAAATAGTCCGCGTTTAATGCCGCGTCGTGTGCAGCGTCCACCACCTATACCGGCAAAGCCAAGCACGGCATCGTTGCAAAGTGCTGGTGGTGGCGGTAGTGGTGCTATGGCTAAGAAGCCCGTGTCGGCCACCGGCAGCGATGCATCTGAAAAGTCAGACTCGGGCGCGGCGCAGTCGGCTGCCGGTGCGGCGATTAATCCTGGTTTAGCCGCATTAGATACCGATGCGCCTTGGCCGCATTTCTCTACGATCACTGAACATTTGGACGTGCATCAGGTGAACAACTACGCGCAACCAGTGCCGGAGGTGAGTTTTTAACCTAAGGAATACCTTTATTTTTACTGCCTGGTATAGTTTAGCTTGGTAAACAAATTTTCGATAGGCGAAGAACTACTCTGTAGGGTTGTTGACTTCATCACCTTACCGTATCTTGATTTGAAAGATGTCCACAGAATAAGGACTAAGAAAACCTTACTTTGGTCGTCTTTGACTTCATCAGCTTCCCCCTTTTTGTGTGGAAACTCATCTTTAAGCTATAGACATCTGAAAAATAAGGGTTGGAATGACCTTATTCCTTCCGTTCTTAACTTCATCAGCCCCCTTACAGTGTGAATACTCACCTTTAGCCTAGGGACAATTATAGAATAAGACGTAGAGAAGCCTTTCTTTTCTCCGTCTTTGACTTCACCAGCTTCCACCTTTCTGTCTGGATACTCATCTTTAGACTGTAGACATCTTTAGAATAAGCACTAGGGAAACCTTACTTTTGTCGTCCTTGACTTCAACAGCTTTCTATCTGGAAATCATATCTTGACTATAAACTAGAGGGGGCATAAATATTTTCCTTCCTCGGTTTCAACATCTTCTTTCGCTCTGCCATAATTTATGGACAAAAGACATTCCTAGTTATTATATAGCGGCATTATCTACTTTATACTAGAGAAATCTTACTTTTTCCGTCCTTTACTCAAGAATGTTCTTTGGTTTGAGAATGAAGCCACCGAACTCCACAAAAAGAGATACACTGTAAGAAGCCTGTGGATGGGACTGATCATTGTTTTCCATATGCGTGGATTTGAATATTTCGCTGGTTGAAAACTTAAGGAAATATCGCGGTTTCTTAAGACTGGCTGGGGCACCATACCTTTTCCTTTTCTATATTTGGTACTGATAAGCTCTGGAGCTCTAGCACTCAGCCAACAGGTCTTGATTTTATATGTTTTAGCCTGAGAAGCTCCAGCGGCGACAAGGAAAGCCATTCACCCAACCTCCATTTAAAGAAATCGGCTTAGTAATGACTGCTTCCAAGATAATCTAGTCTTAGAATGGTACAAGTTTTTTCAACATTTCTGCAGCTCACGAAGCGGAAAGTCTTTCGTCACTAATCTTGTTAATGTAGACTGAAGTTTTTGTGCCTCCTTATAGATAAAAAATTGTAGAAGTTTTGGATGGTTCTTGCTGAGATCCCAGAGATCTTAATGCTTAAAAGTCGGGTAGTCTTTTGCAGAATTCTTTCCTGAAGATTTTTATCATTTCTCCTCAACTTAATGAAATCACTTAGTGGAGGTAATACATTTCGAAGCTTGATTATATTGGGTCCGACGCTAATTAATCTTTAAGATTTCTCCTTCATGTGATTTTTAAAGCAATTTTCATTGTATTTCATGTGTTCTTTAAATTCTCGCTTTTCAGATTAACTGGCAAGAACGCTGTCTGGAACTTCAACTCGAGCTGCATCGCTCCAAAAATCAAGCTGGCCGCATACGTGATATGCTACGTGAAAAGGTGAGTTCGAAATTCTTATCCTCTATTTTCAAATCTCACTCATTTGAATATTGTAAATTATGTGCCTAAAAGTAGACTAGACACATTTTTCGGCTTAACATGTCTCGGCTGAGAGCAGCTAGTATGCTGTCACGTAGAATGAAAATTAAATGCGCTTTTGGGAATAATTCAAATGTGTGTATGAGCCGTGGCAAGGCTCACAGGCGACAGGACATTGAGAAATTAAGAACAAAAAAGTGTGTGCGGCACGAAAGATTATCCCAGTGGCGACACTCAGCCGTTGAAATTAATAGAGCGAAATGAAAAAGAATGTTTTGAGAGTTTGAGTTTGCTGTGGTTGAATTTTGGCATTCTTAGTTTGGCTTGCCTCACTTGCCGAATATTTGTGTGCCTGGCTGTGAGTGAGTGTTTGTTTTTTATACTGTGCCACTCATAGGCGCTGCTTCATTTATTATTTTGGTCATTAATTTGGCATGCACGTATGTTGTGCATATGTTTGTGTGCTGGGTGGTTCATGCGTCAGCTGCCAAGGATGCTTTAATCCTCGTCATAGACTCATACGCACAATCAGCATCGCCTATACGCTGATGAACTTAAGCATTGGCCTCCGAAAACATATTAGCGCGTCTACTTTTAGATTTAAAGGATATTTTAAAGGATAGTCAAGTTGAAAGCTACTCCTTGTCTAAAGCGATCGATGTAAGGACATCCAAAAGTTGTAGTAAGAAAGTCCATCACCGAAAAGTCCGGTTGCTCGTTGTTGACTTTGATGGTTTCTAGCATATAGTATACAGGTCTTCCAGTTCCTTGTTGCAGTTACTCCCTCTTTTTGTTGTCGTTGCCTTGCTGGTATTCGTCAAACGGTTGGTCCAATAAGGTTTTAAGGTTAAGGTCGCCGACTGGAAAAAGGGTACTTTACAAATGGAATGGAAACAATAATCTCATTTGTCGGAGCTCTACGCGAGCATGAATAAAATCTAAGGATCCTGCTCATTCTAATAGTAAGGAGTGTAGAGCTTTAGCTCTCCTTTTCAGTATAATTTTGTACAAAACGTACCCAGAATGCTACTTTAGGTTTCTGGGTCCAGTAAAAAATTTGTTTTACTAAAAAAATTGAGACTAGAGCTGGTGGGATGAAGTTAGATTTTCCCCAATTATAATATATGCTTGGACTCGTGTCTCTTTGGTTCTAGCCCGCAACATTTTGGTATGACCTTATGTAACACTGGCTGTGCTCTAATTTTGTTCCTAAACCGATTGCCAGTTCACACGGTTTCGAATTCATGCTCCACCTTACTTTCCTTTTTTCTAATCATCAACTTTTTAATTGCATTTCTCCAAGCATAATTTTTGCCACAACAAGTCGTGTTACTGCATCTCACCTCACCACATCCGCAAAAACCCTTTAGTCCTGTCACATTTTTACGCACTTAGTGTCGAAAATTCGTACGTTCTGCGCATATTAATTCATCGCCGTATAATTTAACCCCAATAAAACTGTCAGCGAATCAGTGCATGCAGCAAGCGCAACCCCAATTGCGTTCAATACTTTTTTTGCGTTGTGGAGTTTACGCATTTTTCAATTCCTCCGACATAGTTAAGCCTTTTTTAATAAGTAAATTTCATTACCAAACATGCTTCGCCAAATATTTGAGGAATGAAATAATCAATTAAGCCATCCACTCGTCATGCTTAATGAATGTTAATGAGCGAGTAAAGTGTGGTTGGATTGAAAGGATTTGAGTTTCGGAACATTATTTTTGCGTAATGTGTGTGGTTATATGTGATTTGGGAAGGTATTGTGAGTGAGGGGTTCGAAAGGAGCTCTTTTAATAACTCATGGCTTGAAATGAGATAAGTTTTGTATTCTTAAAGAGGTAATGAGATCTCACAGAATATCTCAGGCCTTAGCGAAACAAGACTAAGTCGTTATGGAATGGGAATGGTATAGTATATGAGGAAAACCCCAACCCATTGGAATATAAGGGAAATCGCATTCCATTGGAGCTATATTGTTGGCTTTTGAATTTCATATTTCCTTTAAAGATGTCATCCAAACTACACTTCTGGTATCCAATCTCCTAAATTAGAAACTTTCAGTTTATACCTACGATCTCCTTCCGAAAGAAAGTACTCAAAACCGTAAACTTTTCAAGAAAAATGCATCGTCTAGGAAATGTGCACAGATAACTAAACAAACAAAGCCGTTGGGAGCTCTCTCTCGAGCTCTTAAAGCCATATAAAGTTGTTGTAAAGACGGAAGATTCCAGTCTATTCACATCACCATGACACCGAAGCGATTATATTAATCATTTGAAGTCCTGCATTTCATTTGAGATTAGACGAGTTTGAACTCATGGTTTTGTTTTTATAGATCTTATAATCCAGACAGACATGGTTCAAATATTTTTTTCTAGATAACTATTACATTGAAGTCTAACATCCACACTTAGCATCGAGTGGAGTTTGTTCTCAGGGTGGTCTCATTTTTTCATCTAAGAGTCGGCTCCTCTCTTTTTATGCAAGCAGTAAGACTCCGTCTATTTTCATCAACTCCGAACCAATGTGATGTCTTTCAAGTGTAGGAGACTGCCATTAAGGTCTCGTTAGAAGTACTGCTTCGCAGTGCAGCTTCCTTCAGTGAGGCGTACATCCATTTCGATATCGTAACGGATATCCTGGCTTTAAATTCGTTGATTGTGCGCTTAACTTTCCTATACCCGCGCACATGTCTGTGAGACCGACGAAACAGTTTTTCGTACATATTTTTTTTTGGAAAGTTTTGGAAAGACTGATAGTCATTAAAGTAATACATAATTTACGCTAACAACTGATATTTTTTGTTTTTTTACATCATTTAGTTCCTATAAAATAAAAAAAATATAAACGGTTTTATAGAAAAATAAAAAGGTAAGAAGAGTCAAAGTCTCGGTCTGTCACACCGTGCGCGGGTATAGGTGTTAAAACATTTGGCGCGGGTATAGGAAGGTTAAAGCTATTCATTAGTGATCTCATTAGCAACAGCACCAAGCTTTCTTTGCGGCCACAGCGGAGTTTTCGGCAACTGTTATGCTGATTAGGTTGCTAGGAATCAAATTTGATCAGATTGGTAGCGAATGTTCTTTTGCGCTCCAGCGTCGCACCTTTCGACCTCCCGTGAGCTCGACATGAAAGGGTCAACAAACTCAACTTGTGGGGATGCGATAACCTTCGAATCCAGAGTGAACCGTAACAGGTCCTCTGAACTATTTGCTCTTAGCAAATCAATCTCGTCGCATTTGTAGTGTCCAGCCTCTGACCAATAGGTCCATATGCAGTTTGGCTAATTATTCTGCCAAACGCGTTTTGCCAAAGGAAAAATGAAAGGCGATATGGAGTGATCATGCAGTTTCTCCTATATGGACCAACTGTTGCCAGACTGACATGGAATTAAATGCAGACACACCTTCAGTAAATCCAGCGAAGTGGCTGAGATTTGTATTTACCGTCCTTATAAATTTGTGTTAAGCTTAAAGACTTCCTCGGTCGTTGAGGACCTGGCGATCTACTTTTTAGGAGTTTTTGGGTATCATAAAGGATCAACATTGACATCTGTTCAAGTGAGATCTATCGCTACCTTTCGCGCGATGATCTAACCTACGACTTAACGTAGAGTTATTTACCGATATTGAGTCTAACATATGAAAAATTGAATGGAAGTCACACCTGGTTCTCATGTAACGGTATTTTACTGTAGTGGTTAGTTTTAAAAGTGGCTAAATCTATACAGCTAAAATTCAGTACCAGCTCATCAAAATCTAATTTTGATTTGGCAACAATAGTTTCCGAATTGATTTTGCTATCAAATCCACTGTCCCCTTACCCCCACCAAGAAAAACTAAACGCTTCTAGTTTCCAATTTTCCAGCATTTAAGCATGTGTTGCCAAATTTTTATTGCCATTAAAATTTTATTGTCAGTTTGCGATTTGCTTCGGTTTTCGTACGAACTTGGCTACCCTGTGCCTCTTACGAATTCTTCCGCTGTGGCATTTGTGCGGCATTTTATGCGCAGTTTTTCTTTAACGGTACTAAACTTGTATTTTATTACCTTACAAGAATGTTGCAATATGTTTGGCCATAATTTTGTTGCGAAATACCGTTATGCAGTTAACTGTTGGTGTGTTTTTTGCAATAATTTTGCTTTTCAGCAGTCAGTTCGCCTAAAATGCTGCAATGAGAAAGTGGCTGAGTGCATATTTCAGTTGTTGCCGTTTATTTGATGAATTTTTTTTGTTTTTGTAATATTGTTGGCAAGTGCATATATATTTTTTTGGCAAATATTTGGTGCACAAAAAGTATTTGGGTGCAATATCTTTTGGTTAAAAAAAGTAATAAGTCAAGTGAAGGTCAACTCATATGTTTTTAATTTTCTTGGCTTCGCTTGCTGGTTCAACTTTCTAGTCCTAAATTTTTATTTTAGCTGCATTTGCATTGTTCTCTAATATTTTTTTATGTGTTACCCACCCTAGCAAGTACTTTCTCCCCTCAAATAGCGCCTTTACAGTATCATATTTACCTTCTTTTCTCTCTTTGCCCTTACCCACCTTTAGTTTCCTTCCCGTCCTCTTCATTTTCACCTGCTTTCCAACACTACGGATTTGTTATTAGTTAGCTGGGCATCTTGCCAATTGTCCTCTTCACATTATTTGACGTTTTACTGCATATTTTCAGGCGCAACATTGTTGCCCAAAACAGCTTTAGTTTGCCAGCGTTTACAGTGTTGCTGTAATGCATGCGCTTTGTTGTTGTTGCTATGTATTTTCACTTTTATTATTATTGTGTTTGCATTGTTTTTGCTGTTGCTGTTGTAACATCACTATTTATTGCCACACAAATTGCTTGCAACATGAGCATGAAATATTGGCGTGTTTTGCGGTTAAGTTGTACTGTTATTGATGCGGGCATTTTAAGGAGATTTCAGATTTTTTGTGTGCTATATTATTTGCTGAAATAATTGACGGAATCTATGCACTTGGCTGGCATATTTATTATTGTGATTACTGTCGTGATGATGATGAATGGTCACTTCGGCTTGTTGGAAGCACCTGAAAATGTCTATATGGGAATTTGACCCTTGTGTCACATACTTATTTCCATGTGGAAGATGTTGTAGACCTACATTATGAAGATAAAACTCTCGGCTTTCTGCAGGAATTCCTATAAAGTATTTGGAAAATTTTTTAAACATGATGAGAAGTATAGATTGTATCTGCTTGAGCGAATGAAATATGTACAAATAACACTAAAGATGGTAGTCAATTTACTTACATACCAATTTAAGTCAACTCTGGTGTACTTGAGCGTTTATTCCTAGGTTTTGTATATCAATTTATTTATAAATCAGCGGAGAATTACAAAAAAATCTTGCCAATGAACGAAAAAAGCGTATACGACTTAAAATTATAAAGTATTGGGTCAGTTATCACTGTTTTTCAAACACTCGCGACCAAGTGAATTGAACGGGTGATTAATACCCGATCATAATGGATCCAAATCCAGGGGTTAGCAGTTTTTAACTGGGTCTTCTTGGGGTTGTTCTAAAGGTCTAAAGGTCCAGTTTATGACCTTGGGTTACTGGGCCTAATGGATTTCTGGATTTGATAGTTTGGCGAGTCATGTAAGGGGTTACTTTGGCGGCTAGCAAGTTTTTTTTTAGAGAAAAGGTAGTGATCACAATGGAGGTCAAAGGGTTCAAACCCCGCGAAGAG
The DNA here is from genome assembly GCF_023373825.1 of Bactrocera dorsalis. NCBI lineage: Eukaryota > Metazoa > Arthropoda > Insecta > Diptera > Tephritidae > Bactrocera > Bactrocera dorsalis. The sequence continues at coordinate 5,068,843 of NC_064306.1, forward strand.
AAGTTCTGACTTAGATTTTTAGGTATTCTGGAGGTAACATTTGCCAGGAAAGCTGGGTCTAATTACCATTTGTTTTTGCATTATTTTTCGGTTCAGGTGAGGGTTTAGACTCATGGTCTCCAGTCTTTTAAAGGCATCAGGGTTGTAAATGGAGTGATTCCTGTGATGTTCGAGCCCCTACCGAATCTTTCAAATCTTTGGCTTATGAAATTCCATTTTAATACTCATTAATCTTTAAAATTTACCACAATACCACAATTACCTCTTATAATCCACATTCTGCGCCTAAAACTATGCAACTGCTTTAATGTTACTTCGTATACCGAGTTCATTGCATACTTTTAGATTGAACTATGTTAACTAGAAACTTTCCAATTGCAAACAAATGCGCTATTTACATTCAAATTTAATTGTTTCATGAGTTGCTGCTCAAAAATTCCATAAAACTTTGGCGCGCTGGCTGACTGTTGAAACAAAAATCCACTTACAGTTTGCATACTTTTAAGCTGTTAACGAATTCCACTTTCAGTTTGCATACTTATAGGCTGTTAATAAATTCATTTCCATAACCAATCTGCACGTGAACGCAAGCGAATAAAAATAAAAATTATATTGAAAAATATAGTGTGGTAATAAATCAATGCAGTGTTGCATACTTTTGAGCGCAGATGCCATATAGTGATACATTTTTAAAAGCTACTGCAATCGAGGTAAAAGTAAGGATTTAAAAAAAATTTTGTATTTTTTAAATTTTAATGAAAATATTTTATTTTGGAAAATATTCTTATTTTGAAAAATATATACATTTTTGAAAGTTTTGAAATAAAAATAATTTTTTTCCATTTTATTTTGAAAATATTTTATATATTTTCTGGAAATAAAATATTGGAATGGGTCGTTCCGTTCGCACAACGACTTTATCACGCATTTTTCGCGCTTCCGCCCGTGCATTTCCGCTGTTGAAAAGCGAATTTATTATTTAAGCACATTGTTGTTGGTTTACTTTGTCATTTATTTATTTATTTTTATATTTTTTCGTTGTTGGTGACAGTGCCTATGCTAGCATAAAAGCCGATTGGCAAACTGTTACGGTTTGACATGATTTGCTGCGGTTAAAATTGCCGCTATCGCCAATCGTTAGTGTCAAAAGTAACGAATGCTGTTATCGATTACTTTTGAAACTAATGAAAGTTAAAAAAAAACTTATTTTTGATTCTAAAATATTTATGTAAATAAATAAAAAAAATTAACTTCATATCTAAAACCGGTTACCGAGTAACCATTTAATGCTTTTTAATATTACTTCAATATCTGAAATCGCTTCCCGAATAATCATTTAACGTTTGCAAATATTATTTCAATATATAAAACCGGTTACCCGGTAACCAATTAAATTTGGTATTTTGAAAATGTGTATGAAAAAAGCATAAAAAAGCATACAATTTCATAAAAACTGTATTCAATTTTTATAAAACCGATTACCGGGTACCCATTTCATGTACCCATATATTTTTCCACATCACTACCACGACGAAATTTAAATTTTCCACTCACATAAATACATATGCAAATATATGCAGCCGCTTCCGCAAACATTCACACTATATACCAACACTCAACGCCTATGCATATGCAACAGTTGCCGGCGTATTCATATTTTCAACACGCCGTACGCTTAACGGGCATATATAAGTAGTTACATTGTATGTAGAATATTTGCTTCGTGTTTATCATGACTTGTTCTATTTAAATAGACACAATGAATGGCGTACAAGTCATTGCGCCTCGATGTAGGCAATGCATTATGTTGAGATGAGCAATAAGATGAGGGTGGTGCGCGGTATGCTAGCGGGTGTAAACAAAGCGCATCTATGGGAACTGTGTTAGTATTTGCATGGCTTTGTTGCAATGTACTATGTTTGACTTACACACATACATATATTTGCCTAGATGTATGCTTCAATAGTATCAGCTTGCAGCGCACGGGCATCCTGCGAGTGACAGTTACACGGAAGGATACGCGTAAGCGATCGAATGAAGTGAATTGAAGGCAATGGGAAATCCGTGTAGGCAAAGTGAAGAGAAGGCATGCGGAGAGGCGGTTCGAATAAAATGGGCGTTGAAGCACACATTTTTCCTATGCATGCAAAATCTGTAAAACATTAAAGCACATACAACCGCAGCCTTGCAACACGGATGCTATAAATATATAGGCTTGCATAAAAATTGCCATATTTCACCTACATATGTCATTCGTGATAATAGTAGCTGCCGGCTGCTGTGCTTTATCATTGCCTACATGTAGGCGTTGCACTTTATGTTAACTTCAATGCGCTACATTTCGCCTTCGAAAGTTTTTTTTTAACTAAAGAGTTAAAGTTTTTGAAGTACTCTGCATGAAGTTAGTATCTCTGGTTGTGTATTTGCGGAGTTGAAGTGCATTAACCGACTTTTAGGTTAAGTGAAGTATGCATACATGACTTTTTTTAGCTTACCAAGCATTTTTAAAAGTGATTTGCTTTATTAGGCAGAAAATCTTTCGAAGAAGAGTTGTTGAGGTTAACGTAAAATATAGAAATTCAAGCCTTTTGTCAGTTTTTTATTAAGCTTAGCATACTTTTAGGCGTCTTGCTTCTTTCTTTCTCAAAATATAAATAGTTAAATGAAGCAAATGCTGTTTTTTATATGCATAAAAATATTTTAGAGAAATTAAGTTAAATCTGGTACAGCTCAAAAAATCTCTACATACTTTCAGGAGTCCAAATGTTTGATTTCCATAAAAACGCCTGGATATCAGTTGAAGTGCTACTTCTTGGACTCTTTTTCAAGTGTTAAATTAATATTAGAAATTAATTAATTATACCTAATACTGCTCAAAAACATCTGCATACTTTTAGGAGCGCATATGTTTATGTGCATAAAAAAGCTTAAGTACCTAAAATCCAGAACTAAAAATATATACTTTAACTTTATGTCTTTTAAACTGTATTATATATAATTAGAATGAGTTAAGGTTGTATTTGCACCACTTGGCAACACTATTTACATTTTCGAAAGCATACTTTTAGGCACCTGTATGTTTAACGTCTGAAACTTTACTGCAGTGTGTTATTAATGAACCGTCACTCACTAAATACATCACATATGTGTTTAAAAAATATATTCTACATATTTATAATGCATAATTTTAGGCGCGTCGTTGCTCAAAATTTGAAATTGCTTTGCTAAAGTATCTTATGTGTGACTGTCAATCATAAAATGACGTGTTTTATTTAAAAAAATGTATTTTTCTTTTTTATAGTGACAATCTTTAGCATACCTGTGGGCGCTAAAATTTTTTATGAATAGATTTTATTAATGAAATTTGTACGTCTGCAAATTTTTTTGTGCAAAAGCAAATTTTTAAATTTTTCAGGGTTTTAAAATACAAATTTTTCAGGGTTTATAGTTTGGACACCTCTAAAGTACATACTTTTAGGCGCGAGCTAAAGTTATGATATTTTTACTAATGTATTACGTTTTTTTTTTCAAAAAATTACAGTAAAAAAACTTTGTATGCTATTTTGAGATTATTTCACACAGCTTCTTCGAATAACGTTTTACATACTTTCAGGCGCTTTAATTATATTAAAGTATTTCAAAACTTTACGCTACCTCCCAAGCACATTTAAATAGTTTCGCTTCGCATAAACAAATGCTACATATGAAAAACGTTTTTGTTTGACTTTCTGTACACCCCCTTCATCTGCAAAACCGCAACTCCAACTCTGGCCACACATTACTTGCCCCATGGGAACTCTTTATGGCCGCACATTGCCAACCAACAACAACCACAGCAACAATTTGGCGGCGAAATTACCAACACATTCATACTTGAAGTCGCTTTAATTATTGTGGAGTGTATTTTGATGGACGCACTAAATGATCGGCAATTGCGTATACGCAGTGTCACACATGAATATAACCAACGCTGCTGTGTTGTGTATGTGTGTGAGTGTGGGGTGGGTTGGTGAAGGCGCAAATGTGTTTTATTATTCCCTCAGCGGCGCACAACTAATGCGTCGGACAACTGACTGACGAATGAATGCGCATTAATGAGTGAGTCGCACACAAGCGCACACATAAATTGAGTGTGTATATGTATGTGTGTATGTAGGCCTATATTAACGCATATATGTTTATTTAACAGCATTAATAGTGAAAATGAGTTAATAAGTAGGCCAGCGGTAGACAAAGATATGCGTATATAAAATATGCTGCATGCTTTCGGGCGCACTAATTACGCACAAATACATTTACAGTAATGATGAATACATATGAGTAAGAAATACATACATATACTTTACTTATATAAGCGTAAATAATGTTATCATAACACAACGAGCGACAGCGCCACATAGACGTACACACACACACACGCATTTATGTTTATGTAACTGTATTAGCTTGTCACTTCGTTGCTGTGTGCGCATTTAAGTAACGGCAATGAGCAAATGTTTAACATCAAAAAATAATTAACACCATACGAAATTTACGAAAGAAGAAGGAAGCCCCAAAAAGCTTGCGTTGTGTGCATGTGTGTGTACATATAAATGCTTCCGCATGAGTTATAATTACGTAAGTAAGTTGCCAACCCGCAAATATGTTGATATAAAGCAGCAGCATTGACAATTCGATGACAAATGTGCTTTAAGTCGGGCTTTTTGTACCAGAAAATATTAAATTCCCTAAAAGTATGCTTTAAAAATGCTTGAACATTTTATAAATCGCGTTAAAGCATGCGAAAATGGTTCATTCTTCTGAAAATTGCTTATGTAAGCCTCAATGAACGTGTATTTGCAATTTGTTGGCATATTGAACCTAAAAGTATGCTTTAAAAAATATAAATAAAATAAAATTTACGTTGTTTAAGCGTTCGACAATGATTTAATTTACTAAAGTATTTTACTTAAGTAAAAGAATATTTAAGTAAATAAAGCTCTTTAAGAACTGTTGACTTATTGAACCTGAAAGTATGCTTTATATCTATGTAAAAAGTCAAAATAACTGCATTTTGACTTTCGAAAGTGACTTAATTTAGCTGTATTTTATTGTTGTGGAAATATATTTAAATAAATGTAGCATTTTGAGAATTTTTGAACCTAAAAGTATGTTGTAGATTTACGTAAATAATTTAAAAACGGTGTTCAAACGTTCGCTAATGACTTAACCTGGTTGAAATTGCTTATTTAAATGAAAGTATGTATGAAATACTCAGCTTGAGAACTAAGCGCTTATTAGTTCAATTATAACGCCTGTGGGTAGGCAACAACTCTTGAATTTTCGTTTTTATATAAAAATTGTGGCTAATTTCACTTAAATACTTACAATTATATTACCAAATAAAGTTTTAGAAAGTTTTCTTGTTTTTTTTTACAAAAATTATAATATTAATTTTTAAATTTTTCCTTCTTTTTATTTTAAATGTTTTTTTTCAATATTTTTTTTACAATATTAGGATTTTTCTGGAGCTTGCTACCTCTCATTTATTTATATTACTGTAATTTTTTTTTTTTTTTTTAATTTTTTTTTACATAAAATATTGTTTTCAAGTACCATTCCATATACTTCACTGCCTACTGGCAACAGCCCACCACTCCAGCTTGTACAAAATTTCTTCAGCAGCATTATATGCCACATTTCTCACACACAAGCATACGCATTGCCAACACAGTTCAGCATTTTTTTATAAATTTCTTTTATTTGCTGGTCTCCATTGACTAGCCGCAATTGTTGAGAAAATGTGGCAACTCACTTTCCAAATGAAAACCGCAAGCTGAAAAGTCTTGCCATTTTACAATTTAATATATAAAAATAGGCAGCCGGTCGACAGCCAGTCAATGCACTCAGACGCTGGGTGCAGACCACGCACCCACTTTTCTAAAACGAAAAATGCCAACGAAGTATTCAAGCCCCACAATAACCTCCCTCAACAAACGGAAAGTGGGAAATGAGCGCACTCTTTGCAATCGAGGGCCTGCCAAATACATTGAGGAAGTAATTTCTGTGGAATGTCACCGCAAAATTTGTTTACTGCAAATATTTTCGTTCGCTTCATGATGTATTCGTTAAACCACTCGAAATATATTTTCGACCACAAAATAACTTATTGTCATTTTGTGCTGATGAAGGAAGTTATGCTGGCTGCTTTTTGTGACTTGATTTTCTTGTGCGTCACTGCTTTTTTGCGCCCGCATTGTTGTTTTGCATATTATCAGGGTTGGGCGCAGCATTTTTTATGCTTTATGAGATGTCCTATCTCGAAAAAGTGCCAGTCATTTGCAGTTTTAATACAGCAAATAGTTTAAGTTAAGTTAGAGTGGTAACTAAGGCGATGTTAGGTGAGCAGTGTTGCTAAAACGCAATTTATTTGAGTGAATATTTGTTAAAGCATACTTATGAGCGCGTTTTGAATATAGTTTGCTAAAGATAGTCCTGGGGGAGCATATTGTAAAGAAAATTCAAGATAAAAATATAGTTAAATGTTTTGTAAAAATGGCGAAAAACAAAAAAATGAAGCATACATTAAGGAGCTTTATAGAAATATTCCACTTAAACGGTATTAATGTTCAAAAATATTTACCTGTATCTTCCTGAAATTCATTTCGATTGAATAAATATGTAAATATATATACATTTTTGTATGAAAACTGTTTTTATAGCTAATCGAAGCATACATTTGGGTGATTTTTTTGCCAAATTTGTAGAAAATATTGTCTTAACTGCTCACACATTAGCTTCTGATATTTAAAACATGCTTTTGCGTCTAAAACTAAAGTTGCTTTAATTTTAAAGCATACCTTTAGGCTCAGTGTATTACAAAGATTCGTTTTTTTAGATAATACATTTTATTAAGCCAATGCAATGCGTGAGCACGTTTCTATTAGTCATATTAGTGAAAATAATTTTTGAAGCATACTTTTCCGATCTCACATTATAAATTGTAGAGTTTAATAAATATTCTTTCAGCTAGAAGTACATTTTGCTCAGTTTTTATAATACATATATATGTTTTTTTTTAATTGTAATTGTTTGTTTAGAAAGAACTAGATGACTTTTTGAGGTTTTTGTCTATTTAAAATCAGTCTTTGTGTAAAAACGCCTGTGGGTAGGCTATATTTTTTGTGGCATATTTTTGAAATTTTTTTTGTCGTATTTGTAACTGAAATAAAATTTGAGGTTTTGGTTTTTTAAAACCATTCTTCGTATAAAAACGCCTGTAGGTAGGCTATAGTCTTTACATTTTTCATTAAACATATATAATTCTTTATTCTATATTTTACGATTTGATTAGAAATGAATGTAGAAACGTATTTCGTTAGGCAATTACAGATTTTAATTTTTGAAAAATTGTCTTTTACGCAGAATCGCCTTTGGGTAGGCTAAACTCTTTACAATTTTGCTTAAAAATGTATGCTTTGAAATAATAGAAAATAATTTTCTAACTGAAAGTATAATAATTAAGAGTAAAGCAACATATATTTCTGTTTGCCATAATATTTTTCAAAAATAGTCCATCAAGTCACCGACACCAGCCCGCAATTATGTTAAGAAATCGTGCATAAAGCGTCCATTTCTTTAAAGTTACTATATACTTTACAACAATTCACATTATACTATTGCTCCTACTACCAAAAATACTCGTTTTACATCTTCAGCACCGTCTCTCTGCCTGCCTGCTCACCCATCGTCATCAAAATTCCACGCTGACATGCCTTAAGCAAATGCCAAAATTTTTGCAACCCACACAAACAAAGAGAAATTTTCACTGTGTTGAATTGCGACTGCTGTAGACAATTTTCTAGCTGCCATAAAAATATTTCGGTATACATACATGTGTATAACTGCAAGTGCGCGCATAAAAGTAGGCAATGCGGAAGTGAAAGGCAATCTGCGGTTGGCACTTTCACTTGGCATACACTTGGTGATGTTTTGCATGTATGCATATATGTAAATGATTGTAAGTGTGTAAGATTTCGACTGCACGTTATGCTGTTTGCGCCTGAATGTATGCAAACATATTTTCTGTGTCAAAATGTGCTCATAACAGTACATTGACAGCCGGCGCAAGCTTATGCCACACCCACCACACATCTTACTTGTACTCCAATTCCTTGCTTTCCACAGCCGCTAACTACTTCTACACGCTAACGCACTTAGCATGCTAGTTTCGTGCTTCCTTTTTCAGTGCCACTCAACTTTACTTCCTCATTTTGCCTGTACGTGGGGTAAATAACCCTTTTCATCTTTGATAGCCTCTTTGCCTGGTTGCCACTTCATCATTTAGTCTTTCGTTTTTTTTTTTTGAAGGTGAATCTTATAATAATGTATGAAGTATGTTTACAAAATATGTTGCCTACTTTAAGGTGCTTTAGTGTGTGGGTAGTACTGAATTTCTTGATTGTAGCTGTATCAGTTGTGTGTGCTTCTACTGGATTTCTAGTTAAAATGGCTTTTCACAACCAGATACCTCACTCCACAGATTCAGTGAACTCCATATTCTCTGTGAAATCCTTTTAGCCTCCCGGAGTTTGGTTTAAATCTATTGCGTTTTGTAGTAATGTCAAATCTTCGCTTAAACCGTGGTCACAATAGCACAGTGGAGCTTTCCTTTTTGAGGCTCAGCATCTTCAGTATCTACCTTCTCCTCACAACCACTTCCGATCATTAAACGGATTCCCCAATACTTTCCTTCCCAAGTTTTACTGTGAGTCACTAAATCTCTTGTCTCCACTTATCTGATATCTTGGTCTCTTTCGCACCTTCTGTCTTCTTCTGTTCGCTAAAGTTATGAAAATACCTGCTATATATAGCACGTCTTGTGTTAGAGCTGTCTCTTTGTCCGACCCAGTTTTGTTCGGATTGAGTCATAAGTCCATGGTGCTTGACTAGAGATTTAAAGGTTTCGGCTTCGACTTTTCATATATTTCAAAACACTTCTCAATCACATTTTCTTTTAAACACTTCTTTATCTTATCACAAGGATCATCTTTAACTTTCTCTGCCTCGTAGCTGTTCTGAATCTTTCCCTGTCTCCATACCTAGATATCTACAGCTTATCCTAATTAGGTGAGATCCTTTCTTATATACCATATCGTAAAAGCATCGACTTAAAGGCACTTCTACCTTACTCTGGATCATAATCCGATAAGATCTTATTCATTATTGTCAGTTTTTCTTTTCGAAATTTATTTTTAAGTTATTTTGAAGTATTTGTTATATTTCAAGAGACGAGATCTCTGTCTTCTTTCTACACTCGGTCTAAAGTTCTTGATTTTTCTTACGTTTTGTAACTTTGAGACCACATTTCTTAGTTCGGATCGTTTTATATGTAATTTTTTATATAATGGTCCCGAAATATCACAGAAATCTTTGTCTGCTTGTTAACCGATGGCCGCAAGTTGATGCCGTCCCAAACTTCTCACATATATGCCTGTCTTATAACCGTTGATTTTTTACTCTTTCTTTCTTCTTTATTTCATAGAAATCTTTGTTTAGAATTAAGATCCTGTATCATCTGGTAAGTTCGTCTTAGCTGAATCATTCGTATTCGTTCTTCAGTAACTTGTGGACAATTTTCTGTGCGGGTCTCCAAGTTAGACCATTGGTATTCCTTCTTCTTTCTTAGCTACATTTAAAGCGGATTTTATTCCTTTAATCCTGTTATATATGGCATATGTGGAACCAAATTTCTAAGCGTGGTCAGCATAGATATGTGTCTTTGTGCACTTAACCTCTAAGTAGAAGTACTCGAAGTACTCGTCTTAGTACTTGTAAGTCCATATAGCATTTGCCTTTATACATTTTCTCTCGTCTCACTTACTGCTAATACTAGAAGTAATGATAATAAGCGGATTGCATTTGCGGTGAAATTTATGAAATCCACACTTACACCAAATTCAATGCATTGTCGTATCATATGCTTGCTGTAAGGTATACATTGAAGACACTAGAAAGTATGAAAAACCAATAATCTTGGTTAGCGCTTGTTTGCCTGCTAGAATTGCCTCTAACCAAAAAGATATTCGAACAATCTTTAAAAATTTACTTAAAATATGTGCTCCCTCAATATTAAAGCCAGCAATTTTTTAAACGTTGCCTACATTTCTGCCCGCACATCCTCTGAGAACTTTAAATTCACTGCCGCCTCAATTTCTTCAACGAAATTAATGTGCACCCGCTGTGTTGACACCCCTAACCTTTCGTTCTAAAAAAAAAAAAAATAAAAAAATGAAAGAAACATTAAATGAAGAAAGCAAATGAAATGAGCAATCATTTTGCTAACGTCAACGTCACAGCCTAAAAGTATGCTACAGCTGTTGTAGATTACTTCCGCTGTTAACTTGTCGCTGTGCCTTATTTGGTACATACTTACATACATAATCCGTCGTTCGTTTCGTGTCGTCTGCTGCTGTGTGCGAAGGACACTATAGGAATTTATTAAATTTGACGTTTGAGTTTTGATTGACGGTTGTTTGGGGATATATTCGTGCTCTATTTTCAGTTATATTTGGCTGTAACTATTAAAAGGGAAATTATTTGTTGAGCGTGCGAGCACGACAGAGAGAAAAAGCGAAAGAGAGAGTTTGCTATATGAATATACTGGGAAATTATTGTTTTCGGTACTCAATGGCGCTTAAAAGTATGCTTAAGCTGTGGCTGTGTGCTTAAATTTGTATATTTTTATGCATCTGTTTATGAAGTTATGATAAAAAAGTGGCAACAAAAGAGTAAGCAAGTATTGTTCAAATCAAATATCTATACGCTTTCAAGCCTGGATTCATAGCGCACAAAAGTATGCTTTAAACAAACTAGGTGTCTGAAATTAGCTAGATTTATACTCATTGTATCAAAGTTTATTTCCAAAATGAAATTTTAGATATATTTTTGTATGCATTATTGACTTTATTGAAGCGCCAAAAGGTAGGCAATATTTTTGCAATTGCCAAAATTATATTTTATTGTCTCATATATGAAATAACTAAGATTCAATCGCTGCTTTCAATACATAACATATTACTATATTTTCATTATATAGCTTAACAACCCTAAAAGTATGCAATTTGTAATGAAGAAGCTTTAACCAACTTTTTTCTATAATTTGTATATTAAATACTTTCTTAATTTAATTATATCCAATTATTTTCCATTAAAAAAAATATTTCAAAATCACTGCCTACTTTTCGGCTCTAAATATAATATAATATAAGTATATAACAGAATTAAAATGATATTTTTATTTTGGTTAGTGTCTTAATTTTGCTGTTTTTCATTATATTGCTAAAAAATATAAAATAAATACAAAATAAAAATCGCTGCATACTTTTCGGCTGCAAGTAAAAATTCATAAATGAAACTTTCCATTTTTGCATAAACTTTTTGAAACCAATTTTATAAATTTTCTTTAAGATTGATTAAGAAATCAACTTTTTTTTTTGCTTTTCCAGCTTGTATGGCTTACCTGCAGCACTTAATTTCTGATTTATTACTCCTTAACCCTTTATGACCTTTGGTCTGAATTTGAACTTGAATTTTTTCATCCTTCGGCGTGCAAGCACCACACAATTTAGATAACCTTTAACTGGTCACTGCTACTTGCCTTATATCACTACTCCACTCACGCCTCACTACCATTTCAGCGCCTAAAGGCATGCAAAGAATTTTGCGGTCACAACAAAACTAGCCACAACAGCGTATATTGCAAAAGCAGTGCGTAGCCGCGCTCACTCACTTTGCGCTCTCTCATTTTCACAGTCTGCTTCCGTTGCTGCTTCGTAAATTCTCTGCGCAAATTTCCCCGTTTTTCTTTCGCAACATCTGTTTGAGGGTTGACGTTTTTGTCTACGAAATTCCACGCAATACAGCTCGGATTTGCTAAATCACAACCACGACTGCGTTGCTGTTGTCGCTGGTCTGACAGTTGAATTTTTGCTGTGAAACGCGTTGCGTGTCTCAAGGCGTACTAGCGCGTTCGTGTGCACGCTCTGCGGTGGCGTAGCGTTTTTTTCGTGCGCGTTTTACTCCCGATACAAAAATATCTTTGTGAAATATGGATTGCTAAAGTGTTACCAAATGAGAAGGTAGTGAAAAAAGTGCGCAAACGAAATTATTGCCTACATTTAGGCTTGTGAAGAAAAAAAAATAAGAAGATTATCAACTCTATTTGTTGTTTAGTATATTTTTTGTTTGGCTGCATACTTTATTAGTAGTGCTTGGCTGGTTCGTTGGTTGCGTTGTCTTTTGATATACGCCTGACAGACTTTTGTACGCAATGCCGAGCGTTTAACTGCGCCTTAATTTATGCATAGAATTTTAAAGTTAACATAAACACACAAGCAGCGGTGTTGTGGTCGTTTGTGTCTTCCTGTGCTCTCGTTTCAAGTATCTTCCGCTTTTTGCTGCTGCTTCAGCTTTTCTGTCTTCCATTTTGTTGCGCTTGAGTTAAAGCAGTAGGCATACTTTTAGGCATCTAATGGCAGTGCTGAAGTTATAAGTACTTTCTGCTAGGCATATGCTTGGCGGATTAACAAAAGCAAGCAAAGCGAGACGTTACTAAGCATTTTTGATTGCAGATATGGCGTTGGAGGAATGAGTACGCCTGAAAATATGCTATACATGTTGAATTTAATGCTAGTTTTCAGTGGGGACTGCGTGCACAGATTTATTTTAAAGACTTTTTAGTAAAATAACTAGAAAGTAATATATTTGTGAAATGATAAGCACTTTAGAAATTGGAAATTTTCTCAAATTCTTTAGATTTTTTTTCCAAAAATGATATACGCCTGTAAAAAATAAAAAAAACTAACTAAACTTTTCAATAAATTTTGTCAGCCTCTGTAAAAAATACTAAGTTTTAACATCAAGAAATAACAGAAGGCGGGGTTTTAAATGAAAATGCCTAAAAGTATGCAACTTAAATATAATTTAAATGCATTTTAATTTTTCACGTGTGTTAAAATTTTGCTAGAAATAATGAAAAATGCATAAAAAAACGTTTATTGCGCGAAGTTAGAAAACAATTTACGCGCTTAAAAGAATGCAAATATTTTTCACGTTCAACGATTCCTATTGCACAATTCAAAAAACAAGAAGTTAAAAAATTTTTTAAATGATAATTAAAGTTAAACAAGCTAAGATATGGAAATATTAATTTTTTGAAAAAATAATTATAAAAGTTTGGTGAAAATTGTTTGTAAATTGATTTTATGGCATTAAATTTAAAAGAAGTTGTGAGAAATAACAAGAAACTTTCAAGGTTTTTCATACATTTTTGCAAGAATTTCTTATCAAAGGCCAATAAAATAATGTAAAAATTTTAAAAGAAAAACAAATTATTAAAAATTTTAAATTACATTAAAAATATTTTTATAAAATTTTAAAAATAATTCTTTTTATAAAATTAAAAAAAAAGTTTTTACAATATTAAAAAAATATATATATTTTTTAAAAATTAAAAAAAAAAAAAACAAAAAATTCAAGTAAATAATTTTTTAAAATGTTATTTTTTTACAATTTCAATCTTAAAAAATTTAAAAAGTAATTCTGTGATATTTTTGCAAATATTTTCGAAACGATTTCTGGTCATATTTACCGAATTTTTAAAAATTGTATAAATTAAAAAAAAAATATCAAAAGTAATTTGACATTAAAAAAAAAAAAGTTTAAACATGTAATGTGTCTAGTCATGTTTATAGAATTTCGTAATATTTTTATTAAAATTTTTGCTGGAAGTTTTCTGAAAATTTTCAAAAAAAAAAATTTTTCTAATAACAAAATTTTAAATTTTCTCCAAAAGTTTTTGGAAAACTACTTAGTCGTTGAAAATTATAATTTTTTTAAATTAAAATAAAATTGCGGAATTAAAAAAATTTATTTCAAATAAAATTTTTAGTGTTTTTTATTTTCTAAAACATATTTTGTCTGAATACAAAATTTTAGTGTTTCACAAAAGCTGTACTGAATTTAAAATATTTATTTCAAATTATTTTTAAAATATTCACATGTTTTACAAAATTAAAATTAAATTAAAATTTTTAAATTTTCAATAAAATATTTTATTTTTTTGAGGTTTGGAAAGCGCCTTAATTTTTTAAAAATGAATAGATTAGAAAACTAAAAATTTTTCGAAAAAAAATGAAAATTAAAATTTTTGAAATTAAATCAAAAATGCGATTGAACAACATTTTAAATTTTCACGAAAATTTTTACCGATTTTTTATTTTTAACATTTGAGCCATTTCTATAAAACTGCTTTAATATCTCTGGCGTAACATGCAAACCAAACTTACCCACACTCATGTGTGTCATAATCCCAAAAGTATGCTTACAATTATTAAGCCTGTCTGGTCGCCGTCTGCGGCAAATAAATAAATTTACTTATACAATATTTTTGTTTTCACACCAGAAACCACAATAAATTCAATTGCTGCACATAAATAACTCAATTGCAAGCAACAAAGTAGCGAAAAACAACAACAACAGCAACAGTAAATAGCAAACACACGCAAACTAGTCTGCATTGTTGCATACTTATAGGCGAGCAAACGTGTCAATGTCAGTGTCGTTAGTGAGGCGTAAAAGCGACGAGAAGACTTTTGTAAGCGAACAAGCGCAAGCAAGTGCAATAACAAATAAATTCGATTATAGTGGAGGGCGAAACAAAAAGTGGAGCAAGAGCAAAAGAATTAAAAAAAAAACATAAAATTACATAAAAATCAGATTCAAAAGCTCTCTTCCGCGTAGAGTTTTTAAAAAGAAAGGTAGAGAACGTGAAATTAATAAAAAAAACATATTGGACAAAATTTTGAAAAAAAATTTAAATAACTTTTTGAAAAATTAAAAAAAATTAAATATTTAGAAAAAACGTTTAGAAAAAATTTGACAAAAAATTGAAAGAAACATTAAAAAATTAGGTTCAAAAACGAAAGCGAAAGCTTAGGGTGTGTTAGGGAAAAAGCAGAGAAAATTAAAAAAAAGGTTTATTAAAAAATAATAGCAAAAACAATATTAAAAAAATATTAAAAAAAAAAATTTAAAAAAATTTAAAAAATAAAAAAAAATTAAAAAAATATATTTAAAAAAATTTTAAGAAATTTAAATTATCAATAGTTACTTAAAAAGAAAATTTAAAAAATATTGGAAAAAATAAAAAAAAAAATTAAAAGAAAAATATTTTAAAAAAATTAAAAAAAAATTCAATTATTCATAATTATTTAAAAATAAAATTAAAAAAAATTGGAAAAAAATTTAAATATCAGTTTCAAAAGCGAAAGCGCTCTACTCTCGCTATACTCTGTGCCAGGGATAAAGAAGAGAAAATTAAAGAAAAAAATGTTAATTTAAAAAAAATACTTAAGAAATTTTTGAAAATATTAAATAAAAAAAAAATTTTGCAAAAAACAATTAAAAACAATTTTTTTGAAAAAATATTTATTTTTTTTAAAGAAATTTAAAATATTGACAGATTTAATAATTCGCAAAAAATATTAAAAAAAATGCATTAAGCTTATAAGCTTGTAAAAAAAAAACAATTTCTGCTTGCGTATGTGTACACACTCAAATGCCGTTAGTTCTTCTACACAGTTATGTTATAGTTTCAAGGCAGCAGCCACTTGTTTGTGGTCTGCAGAATGCCCGCACCAGTTAGGCTTCACGCCGCCCACACCATTCGGCCTGCCATAGGCACACACTCATACATGCTTTTATATTTGTGTGTGCGTTTTAGTGCCACATTCGCATTGTTTGTTGTCCAACAACTGGCCCTCACTGGCCGGCGTGTAGTCTGAGTACGCTGAACCCATGTGACTCGAGTGCGGGTTGTGGTTTTGCTGACGCTGGCAAACACGGGTCACCAACCGATCCGACGCAACCAGTTGGCTCATCCGGTGACTGTCAAATGTGACTGTGACTGTATGTGTTTGACCATATATACATATTTGTGTGTGTTTGTGCGCTGTTTATCCAACCATAATTCACTAGAGTTATAAAATACAGTGAGCTTTAGACAGTTCAGCTGGCGCTGCAGTTTTTATGCACACATACGCACACACACATTCGGAAATGTCGCCGCAGTCTACTCATTATACCGTTACTGCTTGCTGCTGTACGTTAGCTGACCGCTTCAGCTCGGTCAGTTGCAATTTTTTGTGCGGTTAAAATTTCCGCTTTTTCTTTTAAAGGCGCAAATGTTTTGCGAGACATAACCTAAAAAAAAAAAAAAATATGAAGTGAATAATAAGAAATATATAAAAAAAAAATTAATGAGTTTTACAGTAAAATAATTAAATTAGTTAATGAAATATTCATAGAGCCAACAGTTAAATAAAGGAAACCGCGTTACATTTGTTTAGTTAATTATTATTATTTCTTCATACAGAAAAATTATATTTCAATAGAATTTCTACTTGAAAGCCAGCTATATTTTAGCTTAATTAGAAGCCTAACGCCTAAATGTATGTAAGGTTTTTTGATTTTTTTTTTAATTGTTAATATAAAGACTATGTGTATCTAATATATAAAGTATTTAACGTAGAAAGACCTTTCTTTTACTTAAAGGGGCATATTTTTCACAAATAATGCCTTAACGCCTAAATGTATGCAACATTTTTTAAGAACTGAAAGTATAATTAATATTTTTACTAACAATTAATAATAACTGATGGATACAAACTTTTTTGAGGTTTTTATAAATATAACATTATTTATTTAATTTGTGAAAAAAATATTAATAACTTAAAAAAAATTTTAAATCAAATTAAATTATTATACAAAATCAAGAAAACCACAAAGCATCTCGGTAATTAACCATTTAAAGACATTTTCATCAAAAATTATGTAAATTTTTATTAGGCGCCTAAATATAGGCAAAAATTTGGAAAGGAATTAAATAAATATTTTCAGTTATAATAAAAATTCAATAAAAACCACAAAGTTATTTTCCAGAAAATTTAAGTAAAAATGCGATTTTGCAGATTCACGCCTAAATGTATGCAATATTTTGCTTGTTTTGCTTGTTTTACACAAGCATTTTTTCCATACTTTTGAGTAAAAGTTTCCAGATAATCCCTGCTTCTATCACAAAATATTTAAGGCCTAAATGTATGCAAAGAAAAATAACAAATTAAAGTCAGAGGAAGGATATTTTTTTCAATTAATATTTAAATTAAAACTATTTAATAGTTTTCTCTCATTTCTCTAATGAATAATATACTAGAATAATTAAATAAAATTTATAACACAATTTCTTTTAAGGCCTAATGGCTCCACAAGTTAGAAAAATACCGTAGCGCCTAAAAATATGCAATACATATCCTTTATTTGCAAACATTTCAGAAATCTTTTTTTTTAATTTTGAACTAAGTAAATGTATGAATAAAATTCGCTCTAAAATAAATAACTGATCTGAGCTCTCCTAAAAGTATGCAATAATTTTTTTTTAATTATTAGTTTTGTCTATATTTTTAGTTTTTGAGGATAATTCTCTTGTCTATGTCTATTCCATTCTGAATAGTAGAACACGAAAAATGGCATTACAAGCAGAATTGAGGACACCTAAAAGTAGGCAATAAACATATATTTTTTTAATTTTGTTGTATGAAGAGTGGTAGTAAAAGCATGTTTTAGTCTGTGTAGGACACTCTCGCTCAATTACGGCCACTTCAACTCAAAGTAGCATTTCAAATCAAAATATGCATAGTTTATCAAAAGTTTCATAATTTAAAAATTTTTTTTTTTTAATACGAAATTTATGCAATCCTAGTTAAAAGTTTGTATCAGACACGCAAAATGGCCAAACAAACAGCCTGCCAAACACAATAAAAGTGTGCGCCAAAAAGTATGCAATAAAATTTTATTTCGCAGATTATTTTACTCAAAACAAGTTTGTGCATAAAAGTAAAGCAGATAAGTTGAAAAACAATTTCAATGGTGCGAACAATGCTATTAAAATATTAAACCACAATAGCAGCCTGGAAGTATGCAAAAATTTTTTACGAAATATGAATGCTGAAATTAGCATATTTGTATACGCTGATGTCACTGATAAATATGTTATATAATGCGTAAAATAAAATTTTATGTGTAGAGAAGTAGCAGTAGCGCCTGCAAGTATGCAATGATTTTAAAGTGAAGTTATATTTCCGCAAAGAAATCGTTTTAAGAAAAGATTTTATAGTGCAAAAAATACAATTACCAAAAAGTTTAAGTGAAAAATATAAAAATAGCTTCAAAAAATGGATGCCAACGTAATGCTCGTTGATGCCACACCGGCGCAATTGGAGGTGCAACAGCAGCACTTACGCAAAAACAGTATGTCGCCACCAATGCCAAGTGGCTCTGGCCTACACGCCACGCTAGACGTTGACACCACAACAACCAACAACCATAAACAGCAGCTGCACAGCTTGTTGCCAACAAACACCAGCAGCGCTGCCTCCACAACCGCCAATAGTGGTCAAACGCCCAATTCGAATTGCTCTTCAGCCAGCGCTTCACCATCAAAGCTGATGCTTGGCGGCGGTGTCGGCAGCGGTGTCAGCGCCGCCCTCTTTCACCACCACAACAATCAACATCTGCAGCATCAGCATCATCATCATCACCATCACAACAATGGCCATGCGCATACATTACACACGCTGCATCAGCATCCAGCCATTGTTAATTTGAAGCAATGTGCGGCCGGTGGCGGCAATGGCGGCGGTATGACGGGCGTGTGTTGCAATTTAAGTGGCTGCAGTTTGAGCGGCAGCAGCACACCAACGCCACCGCAACAGGCGCTGCATCACACACTCTATCCGCTGCTGGTGAGCGGTGTTGGCTCGAGTGGACCCAGTTCGTTGGTCAATTCGCCGGCTATGGGCAGGCGTAAGCGTTACACGAGCACTTCATCGAATTGTTCCAGTCAATTTAATAACAATTATGCAGGACTCGACATGGAATCGCTGGAGGATATGCTGAGAAAGGTGAATAGTTTTGAATTGAATTTTTCGTACTTTTGCATACTATTGCATAGGGAAATGTCTTTCTGTACAAGTACAAGTTTCAGTTAAACAACAAATGTTAGTAGTATGTGCCTTGCTAAAATAAAAATACCAAAGGTATTCACTTTGTAAGTCAAAAAGTATGCGTCAGATTTGTTAAAATATATGCGGTAAGCGTTTAAGTGTTAAATTGCAGTTTTTACAAAATTTCCCTGTGGGGAAATTTATGGTAAATATGCTTAAATTAGCTTATTGCTTAGTTATGTGTTTCTGCTGCAGACATAAGCTTTTCTAAAATTTCCTATTAGGGAAATTTTTGGGAAATTCTTATTTTTGCTAATAAAATGAAAAAAGAAGTATTTTTGCTTCATATATAACCTTTTCCAAAATTTCTTACTAGGGAAATTTTTGGGAAATTTTTATTTTTGTTACTAAAATGATCAAAATTTGTTCTTATATAAAGATTTTAACTGAATCGTTGTGTAAATTAAAAATTCTTTGGCTTTTCATATATTTTTGCAGTTTTTGGTCAAAATGATTACAGCAAGAATAGATACGGGCAGTATACATATTTGTTTAAAATACTTGATTTTAACAATTAAATCCATGTTTTGAGGATTATAGCTGTATTCGCACGCCCACACCACCTTTCTTAACCCACCAGCTAACTATACATTACTTTCTGAATAGTATTTACTTCAGTGAGTTAACTCCTTAACTCGTAAATTGCATTCCTGTGCGTCCAAACCAAAGTAATCGGCAAAAAATGCCTTTAGCTTAATAAACCAAAACTGGAATTTACAATCCGTTCAACAACCAAAGAAAAAATATAACTGAAATATTTGTTAAAGAAAACCTCTTGGAATGCTAAAACAAACTAACCAACGATTCACTAGAACTCCCTAGTTTATGTTTGCCAAGCCAAAGCAATTTCGCAGTATTTCAACGCCACACACTCTACCGGGGAAATCCTATCAGCCAGGCCACATGTCGGCAATCAATGCGGCCAACAAGCGAATGAAAATAAAAATATCAAAGAAAATGATAAAAAAAACCAAAGCTGAAGAAAGGAGTCTAGTTAGAAATCAGAACGCTGGCACAAATGGCGAGTGATGAAACCCCAAAACGCAAAAGAATTCAAAAACATAAAATACCAAACTAACGAACTAAAAAAGGGTTGCATACATCAGGGAGCCCCTTAAGGGCGAAGCGATAAGTAGTTGCTGGAGCAGTTAAAGGGGGTTAATATGTTTGTGGCGCTAGCGGCGCATGCTGTGTGCTGACTTATATACCAACCGACATTTATTTAAACTTCTAGTCCACTACACACACATACATATGCGCATCTGAGTGTGTGTTCACGCATATCTTTAGCACTAAGTAAGCGTCTACGCTTCAATTAGGTTCAAGTTTGTGCGATAGCGCTTAGAAAAAACTGAAAAATAGCACAAAAGAAATGTGGTTAAGAAACAAAAGCTTGGAAAAAAATTCCGAAAAAATGCAAAAAGTAAGAGAACAGTAAAGTGCCTTGGACTACCAAGTAGCTGTGCTGTCGCAAAAGGATCGCACATAAACGCCTGCAGCCGCAGCTAACTAGGGTAATGTGTTACTGCTGTGCCCCTAACCAAAAGCTGCGCCGAAGTCAGCACAACGGCATACAGTCAACTGTGTTTAGTTGTGTATTTGTGTAAGGGAAATTTTTCTTCTCCAATTGTTTTGACTTTTCGGCGTAAATTGCACACAATTGTGGTATTATTAGCAAAGTAGTTGTGTTTCTTTGTTTTTGTAACAGCACTGGATACAAATTTGTTAGAAAAATGTTTGAACAAAAAAAAAAAACAACAATAATGAAAAAAGTATTGGAAAACTACACAAAATAAATTGTGTCACTTTTTGCGACATTTCCCATTTGCCTTACGAGGAATTGTTATGAAAATTTTGTTTGGCGCACAAAAGTAGGCAATGTAAATTTGCTTCACGTTTTTTTTGCAAATACTCGCACAATGCAAAAAACGCTTTGTATTATCTTTTTTTCTGCACAGCATTTATACAAATTTCTATTTCTTTGCTTCGGCCACAGCCTTCGAGCCAGTCACCTCCTCCCCCTGACACACAAATAACTTCGAGGTCATTTAAACTTTTTGACACTTTTGCGGTATTGCGTTGCGTCGCAGCAGCGTTTTTTTTCTCAATGTTCTCCAAAAACTTTTTCACTTCCGCTTGCGTGTGCCGTTGTTGGTCAGCTTAAAATTTATTGTACTTTAACTAATAACTTGTGGGATTTAGCTGAGGTCCTTAAAAAACGTTGCGCTTATATAGTTTCACAGCGCTTGGCTTTACCGAAAATAGGCCCACACCACCTTTTTACTCATAACTTTTGATATTTTGCTTTTGTTCCCGCTTTGTAAACACCTCCATTTACATTTTCTTGCCAGAACTTTTTTTGCGTATTTTGCAAATTTCTCTTTTTATTGTATTTGCTGTCAAATTAAATTTGTACGCATTTATTTCAAAATTTAATAGCGGCAAAAGTTTTGCGTGAAGTGTTACTACAGGCTGAAACGTGTGGAAACTATATTTGATGTCCCCAAAAGTAGGCAAAACTTTGTGTGCGCGCAGAAAACTTGACGGTGACTTTTTAAGTCATATTATAAACTTTTCCAAATAAGGGAAATGTGATTATTTAAATTATAATTATTGAATTACAAATACGTTGGTTTTATAAGAAGAAAAAAAAAAAACACATAAAATAGAAACAAAAAACTTGTATTACTCAACAAAAGCAGAGCAAGTTTTATTAGTTTTTATGCAAAAAAATAATTTTATACGCGAAATTTCCCTTTAGGGACATTTTTTTAGAGGCTATTTTGTTCAATAAAAACTAATATAGTAAGATTCTAGTTAAAATATAAGGTAATTAAAATTATTTTTCGCAACATAATAAATTTCCCTTTTTGGGAAATTTTTATAGAAGTTAGTTTCTTAAATAAAAAGTAAAATATAAGGTATTTAAAGTATTTTTTCGCAAAAAAAATAAATTTCCTCTTTTTGGGATTTTTTTATAAATAACTTTTTTCAATAAAAATAATCTTATTACATTCCTCAAATTCCTCAAAATGAAAAATTTCCCTTTTTTGAAATTTTTTTAGTTATAAGATATTATTTTCGAGGTATACTTTTTATTCCATTCTTGTATCATCAATATATGTATATTTTCAAGAAAAATAAAATTTCCTGAAAGGTAATTTTTTTTTAAGTCTTATTTTTTTATTTTAATTTCCCAAGATAAATAAAGTTTAAAATATAGTATGTTTAGTTGCTGAGCTGCATTCTCCAATCATCAAACGCTGCCGGGGTCACAGTACAAACTACTAAATTTGATTGTGCCACAAATACTTCAAAATATAAAATTCCCCTAATGGGAAATTGTTTTGCTTCAAAAAAATAATTTTCAGATATCCCTTTTATTTGTTTTAGTCTTATCCTCAAACATTTTTAAGGAAATGTAAAATTTCCCAATAGGTAATTTTTGCTTTTTTTTATAACTTCAACTTTCCTGTTAATGCAGTATACTTCTTATCTAAATTTTTCACTAACCAATATGTTTCACACATGCCAAGCACATTCCTACCGGTTTGCCATATGCCAAACGCGCTTCAGAGTCGTTAAAATCCTATACGCGGCTTGCATGTCATTACCACATTAATACTCGCCACTCGTCGGGTGGAATACGTTATGCGACACACATAACTACACGAATGGTTACGAAATTTGCCTGAAGAGCACAGCAAATACTGTCGACCGCAGGTGGCACCAGGCTGTCTGGCACAAAAAAAACTGCACAAAGTAGTACACAGCAGTTCTCGAATTGAACGAAAACCAGGACAATAATGGTTTGCGCCTAAAACGCGGCTAATATGGGCGAAACCTCACAGTTGTGGGCTATATTCGCAAAAGTGCGCATATTCGCATTTTATTAGCATTAATGAAGCCTCGAAAAAGCGCACATAATGGCATATTTATTGCGACGACATTATGCATTGCATACTTTTGTGCGTGCACCTCAATTTCGCTGCATTGTTTGGCGCAATGCATCTGCGGTTTGGTTGGCAGTGCTTTAGAACAATGCCGTGTGCCAAACTTCTACCCGGTTGCGCTATTATTGCAATTTGTTGCATATTTTTGGGAGTTTAGCCATATTTGTAATGGTTTTTGGTTTTTTTCCGCAGAATAACTCGTGTAAAATTTGTAGTTACAATGACTGGCATAGTCTGAATTTTTCTAAGGCATAGTTTTAGGCGCAATATCCCTTTTGCCACAAATGAGCAAAATTTTACTTAAAACGAATATGTTATCGCAGATTATATTTTATATATAAACCTGAGTGACTGGCTAATGTTTATATAACTGCTAATCTTTGACCTTTTCGCTGCCGTGCCAACGTATTGCCTACTTTCAAGCGCGAAATTACCTTACCTTCACCTAAACCCTCCACAAAAGCAAGTATTCGCGCTTTGCCTCTTTTCAGCTCAGTGAATATCAAATAAAACTTTCCTTTTGCCATTTGTAGGCAATTCCCAGCGGGCAGCGAAAGTCGGTTGAGGAAGGGCTGAGTGCGCCAAACGCCTAAAAGTAGCTTTCGTACGCTTTAAACAGCACTTCATGGCGCCGTTAGATAACCTTGAAAACAGCTTACGCCTTACAGCAACATATACTATGCATATGACATGCGTCCCTTAAACCCCCACTTTCACCAGGTGTTGTTTGCGAGTATTGCTCCTAATGTCGGGCGCTACAACAACAAATAAATATATTTCTCTTCTTCTGAAAAAAGTTAGCTTTCTCTTTCTGTGCTCGCTTTGCTCATATATTTCTGTTGTGCTGCTGTTGCTGCGTATAATCATTTGAAATAAATCACCGCGGGAATGAAAAGTTCTAAATGACATGCCACATGCTGAGCGCTTTGACCCTGCTGGGGGTGCTGATGGTCCCATAGGTAGGGCGGTGCGGGACGCTTTTTTCCATTCGCTGTTCGAAATTTAAATTTGAATGCTTGATTTCCAGCACTTTCATGTTTTTTTTCTTTATATCAAATTGATATAGGCGCCTGAAGGTATGCTTTAAATTACTGCAAACTTGCCTTAGCACTAGCTATGGAACTGAAAAATATTTTAAAATTACATACATGGAGGTAACTAAATAATTTTAGTTATTTGTCGTTAATTTCAAAAAAAATGTCCCTTAAAGGGAAATTTTAATTTTTCTTATTTTTACTCTTAATTTTACATTCAATAGAGTGTAGACAATTTGTAGATGGGACTTTCTTATAAATTTTCAATAATAAGAAATAACGTTCTGAATGAGAATTTTTTAAATTTTATCTTTCGCGTTCTAATTTGACACCTATCGCTAATTATTCTTCATGAAAGTAAAATTTCCTCCAGCAAAATAAAAATTTCCTTTCAGGGAAATGTTATATCTTTTGCACTCTAACTTGGCACCTATCGCCAATTAATCCTTATAAGAATTAAATTTCTTCTGCGAAAAATAAAAATTTCCTTAAGAGAAATTTGTGAAAGATAGTTGAAAAACCAAGAGATTTTTATAGTTAAACTAAATGCAATGAGCTGAGTAAAAAACATGTTCTTAGTACGCCTTTTTACAATGTACGGTTTCTTTCTCCAATTCTACCTTATTAAAATAAAATTTCCCTTTGCAAAAAAAATTTCCCTTTAGGGAAATTTGCAAAAAAATAATTGAAAATGCCACAGCAATTGCAGAATCATTACCTACTTTATTAATCTTAAAAATGAGTTAAAATCAAAAATACCCAAGGCAGGGAAATTTTTTGCAAAGCTAAAATATTTACTTAAAAGAAAGCCGTTTTAGACCATTAAAGCTATGATTGTAATTATTTACATGTATTTTCATGCCGCAATCCAAAACAACCGTTCAAATGCGCCTTAAAGTATACAGCAATAAATAAAGTTGTATAAATAAAACGAGTCAAAGAAAAAAGTAGCCACTTTTTAACACTTACAAAACCTACTTTCTGTGAGGCGGGTAATAAATCTTGTGCGCGTGCTGTATTGTGCATGCAATCGCAAAAATATAAAATAAAAACTCTCAAAGTTAAAAAAAAATAAAGCAAAACCACAAAAATAAAATAATAAAGGTGCAGAAACGTGTATATTCGCGAATTTGGCTTGGAATTGAAAAGCTCGATGTCTGTACGCCTTTCGCCACTTGCTCTTTAGCTTTCAAATTTTCTCAGCCTAAATATATGCTGTTGGAAAATTTACATTTAGAATCAGCATTGCTTGCATTGGGCTGATTGCGGGCAACATTGCGCCTTAGAATTCCCTCTACGATGATTTTTCAAAAGTTTTTAGTGAAATAATATTTTTGTACCATCTAGCAGGTGTTTTGCAGACGCCTAGCATGCTTTCTAGCGCAACGTAGAGAAATGACAGGCATGTGGTGAAATTCGACTTTGCCTAGAAAGTCGCTGAAATCCACAAATTTATGCAACTGTTACTTTCTCTAGCTTCAATGTATATTTTTTCTGTATTTTTAGAGGCCACACACCTGTCTGCTAGTATTGGCGTAGACTGCCTGTCGTCAGGCAACAAATCCCTACAACTTACTAACCATGTGGTCCGCCGTGGCGGCAGCCAACGAAGTCGTTTGAAATTAAATACACTTTTTAGTAGTGTTCAGCGTATTCCCCCATGTCTTTTCAATGTAAAGTACTTATTTTTATGGTGTAATAAATTTTTTGCTGTTGCATACTTTCGGGCTGCACAGCTAACTTGGGTGTAAAGTGAGTGTTGATAGCAATTGAAATGGCTAGTTAGAGCAAAAAAAATGCGTGAACACATAGCTATAAGTATATATGATGAATAGCTATTTGGGTTACGTAAGCCGTGCATACTTTTTGGCACCGAAGTTTTGGAAATATTTTTAAATTAAATATTTTAGTGTAAAATATTATATTCATATACTTTTGGGTGTATTTTGCAATATTTAAATCAAAAAAATTACTGCAGCAGTGTCACAGCTGTGTTTAAAGCAATATAGCGCCTAATAGTATGTTGAAGAATAGTAGCATATTATATATTTAACACATTCCAACATGTTTGCTTTCGAAAAATCATTTGGTACATACCTCTCTGTTTTAAACCTGTTTTAATAACTTTTACGCCTAAAAGTATACAATTTTATTTCAAAATAATACAGCGCCTACGCAATTATTAAGCACAGTTATTTATTTTGTGTGAGCTAATTATTATTAGTATGCATTAAATACCAACACATAATCGAAAAAGCGCTGCTATTATTTTTATTATTATGCGCCTGAAATTATGCGCGTATAATCATAAAATAAATAACCACAACACATGGCATACATACCTGCATGTCGCGCATGTAATAAATCTCATAAAATGTATGCGGATGAATTTGCGGAAATTAACAATATGAAAATTGCATTGCCTATTTTTAGGCGCACAAATACCAAACAGCTGCATTCATTGTGTCTACGTAGTAACTACCTCATAAATTGTATTACCGTTGCCGGTTTTACGACCGCTACGGCTGACCAACTATACCACGATTAATTTGCTGCCTAAAAGTATGCTACATAATTGCACATATGCCTATATTTGTGTTAGTATTTTGTATATACCGCATACGTATGTGTCGCTGTACGCAAACATTAAAGTCAGTATGTGTGTGAATATGCCACTTCGTATGTGTATGTTTATGCCACGCCCCCAACCATTCAATTTTTCTATGGCGTATTCATTGAATGCCCAAAGTGCTCGTTAGTATGACTATATAAAATGTCAATTGTCTTTTACGACAACAACAAAACTACAACAACATTCAATGAACACAGTACATGCCACATCATTACAACAACAACAAAATCGAGTAGTTAGCGTTTGTATTATGGCAGTAAACATGCATGCATAGACATGTAGTATGTATGTATGTATGAATGCTGGTTTTAGTATTTTAGTGTGATTAGTTGTTGTTGTTCTTGCTGTTGCCCAATAACGGTCATTATTTAAGTCATGCGACACTTGTCTGCCTGCCAGCCAGCCAGCTTTTCATCTTCACCCCTGCCTTTCGTGTTTAGTGGTGCTGTGGTATGTATACTTTTAGGCGTGGGCTGTAGTCTTTGAATTTATGCCTACTCCTCTACATTGTCCACACATATTAATATGTAGGCGCACAATTGATTGTTTGCTCGCAAAGTTATGCTACAGCATAGTTAACTCTTACAATGTTTTGACTATACATACAGTATACTATGCATTCATGGGTGTGTGTATGTGTAACATAATGTTCGTTAAATTTGGCGAAAATAATTATAATGGTCTTTTATTAGTCATAGCAATTTCTTGTTTCGTGAAATTGTGGCGTATTAATTAGTTCTTTAAGAAACAAAAACATACTTTTAGGCGCTAACATTTTATATACGGTGTCTAGGGTGCTAAAAATGTTAATTAACAACCGTTTTCATATACTTATATATATACAGTTATGGACAATAAAATAGAATCAAAGGTGTTGCTTTGAAACAATATCATAATTTTTTTGAAATTTTTCATCTATGTAGTAACTTTTCGGCATAATAACAAAGGCAATAATATGTACTTTTAAAAAAGAGGAAAAGATAGCATTGCCGAGTTTTACAGTTAACTGTAATTTAAAAACTGTAAATAGCGTGCCTCGTGCTTAGTGACAAAATAATAGAATCAATAGCGAAATAGTTTCATAAATGAAAAATGTTGAATTTAAAAAGCGTAAAAAGTAGTTATATTAACTTAATTAGAACTGTGGAATGAGATCTGAAATTGAAACAATTACAATTATGAATTTATTTAAAAAAATGGGTCGAGCAAAACATTGTTTATAGGGGGAAAGATTGTGCGTCCAAAATTTGCAAGGAATGGGTCACGCGTAACGGCAAATTGCAAATATATGAAATATGTCTCAAATATTTGTGTTTTATGCCTTAAAATGTCTGAAAAAAGAGCCCGATCACAAAAAAATAACTGCGCAAGTCGTTCGAAATATTGCATTATTGCCGATGCGCGTACCGTTAAAGGCCTCTGCAGCCATTCAATAAGAATTATTTGCAAAAATTTCTTCGAGAACAGTAAGAAGACGACTTGTGGAGAAAAATTGCTTTGTCACATGGTCCCGAAAGGTGCCAATGCTGAGAAAAAGGCATAGATACAATCGTACTCAGTTTGCAAAACGACACATTAATTAGAGCGGAGCTGAAAATTAAGAAAAAATGGTTCGACATTTTATAGTCTCAATGCAAAATTAATATGATAGGAAATGATAGTTATGCATGAGTCCGACGTCCAAAAAACAAAGAAATGCGCGTCCGCTACACGACTAGGTCTTTCAAACGCTGTGGGGGCAATATAATGGTTTAGTATTGTTTCTCATATTGTGTTCCGGGACCTATATTTTGAATACAAGAAAACATAGACCGCCATATACACGTTAAGGTTTTAGATAATCTCATATTCTCAAATGCTGACTGGAATTGGCTTTGCATTTTGGCAATTCCAACAAGAGAGCGACCCGAAACATATTTCGGTTCTTGCCAAAAAGTGGTTTTCAGATCATGGTGCTAGCGTTATGGTTTGGACAGAGTAATCAGCAGATCTGAATCTCATCAAAAACTTACGGAAAATTGTTAAAGAAAATATTGCACCCCTTCAACCGAAAAATAAAGCAGAATTCTGAGAGAAGGTACAAAGGTCTGGTATTCTGTTCCACAGAACACTTTCGGTAGCCTAATTAGGTCTATGCTTAGAAGATGTGCATCTATATTAGACGATTAAGAATACACTACAATGTACTACCAATTTTTCTATTAGTTCCCTTAAAAAAATATTTTTTTTTATTGAAAAAGTTTTTGATTCTATTTTTTTGTCCATCGAATTTTTGAAATATATTGTTTACCTTTGTTTTTGTAATATTTATGAATTCTTTTGTTCCAATATTTTTACTGCTACCAATAGCACTTGATATGAAGTACATAATAAAAATATAACTTAGTTGAATTTAAATCAAATTCATAATTTTTTTGAGAACGGAAAATTAGTACCACGGATGATTCTATTTTATTGTCCATAACTGTATATTTACCGTTTTCATATACTTATTGAACAAATTTTAATAAAATTCATATTGTGCCTAAAACTATGCTTTTCGAATTGAATTACAGTAAATTTCGACTTGTACTAACTTCAACCCATGTATTTTTCTATAACTATATACATATATTCGTTTGATTTTAATTAAAAACTGTAAATTGTTTTTCGTTCCAAAAAGTATGCTACATTTTTTAAATTTGTTGAAACTGTTAAATGCATAACTTAAAATTATAGAATTTTGTATTGTATTTCGCTATATTTATGTTTAACACTCATCCTTTGTTCACACTTTACATATACTGCATTAATTTGTTTTATTCTTGTGAAAATGCAGCTAAAAGTATGCAATTTTTTTATGCGATTGTCAATTTATGCATTTTAGTAAGCAAATGCTGTAACTAAACTCCACAGATTTTCTGCATCAACATTCAACTCCATTATTATTTTCCGTTTTTTGCATTACATGCCTTTCGCCCAAAATTATGCCACATTTTGTCATGGCAAATATTGAAAAACTCTCTTTATTACTATTTGCATTCTAATGCCACCACAATTTCCGCTTAGCATGCAATTTCCGGTACTTTCAAAATGCTGCCCTACCACCGCGCCGCATGCGTGCCACTTATTTGGCACAAACTTCACTATTCGCCCAAAAGTATGCAACGAATTATTTTTTCCTGGATTTACTGCACACATACACTTTTAAACATACTTTGCGTGCTCATATTTACAAGCACTTTGCGCCCTGCTTTTGTTTGCCTGCCTGTTGGCGCCCATTGTTAGGCAACACTTTACCCAGACCGAATTTTCAACAAAAATTTTCTAAACAAAATTCAAAATTGAATCAGAAATTCATAAATACTTTTCGGCTGCACTCAGCGACTGCTTGCATGCCTGGCTGTGTATATATATACTTTTGCGCCTGAATGTATGCAAATTTAATGCGATTTTAATTTGGCTGCGAGCATTACCGAAGTGCCTGCGCTTTGTCTGCACACGACACAGCACAATCCTTCATTTATCCATTCATTCACGCTCATTCATTGTGCGCAAATGGACCAAAGATGGTGCTGATTTGTGTATGAGTGTCTAACGGTACTTTGGTTGAGTCCTTTATGAACTCGAAACATATGAATTTATTATGCAAATGCAAAGTGGCAGCAGATAATATAGCTTATACATTAGGGTGATTCAAAAAAAAAAAATTTTGTTTTTTTCGATTGGTACTCGGAAAAATGGGTTCCTAGACACCTCTAAGAAAGCCTCTCCAAATATGAGTTTTTAATTGTAACGGGAAGGTCCTCCGCCTAACGGTTTTCTATTTTTTCTTATTATCAGATAGAAAAATTTATATCTCGCTTCCAACTACTTGAAAAAATATCTTGTTAATTAGGTTTTGTAGGAAATTAAATGCTCTAAAATATGGTCTCTTATGATTTTTTCGTAAACCCAACCGTTTAAAAGATATTAACGGTTGAAATTTGACTATTTTTGGAAAAATTCTTTATTTCTTATTAATTTTATAACTCAATGAAAAAAAATTATTATGACTGATGAAACACATAGTTTTGTAGGAAATTTACTGCTCTATAAAAATGGTCTACTATGATTTTTCGATTAAGTTAAGCGTTTACGAGATATTCATCGTCAAACATCAATGCATATTAGGATGGATCAAAAAAAAAATTTTTTTTTTTCGGTTGGTACTCTTAAAAATAGGTTCCTAGACACCTCTAAGAAAGCCTCTCCAAAAACCTATTCATAATAATTTTTTTTCATTGAGTTACAAAATTAATAAGAAATAAAAAATTGTACCAAAAATAATCAAACTTTAACTGTTAATATCTTTTAAACGGTTGGGTTTACGAAAAAATCATAAGAGACCATATTTTAGAGCATTCAATTTCCTACAAAACCTAATTAACAAGATATTTTTTCAAGTAGTTGGAAGCGAGATATAAATTTTTCTATCTGATAATAAGAAAAAATAGAAAACCGTTAGGCGGAGGACCTTCCCGTTACAATTAAAAACTCATATTTGGAGAGGCTTTCTTAGAGGTGTCTAGGAACCCATTTTTCCGAGTACCAATCAAAAAAAACAAAAAAATTTTTTTTTGAATCACCCTAATATACATATATGCGTTTGTAAATTGCTCGGGGCAAATTTTTCACTTAAAAGGCGGAAGACGGTTCAAGTGATTTGTTGGTGAGAGGATGTGTAAAAAGGAAGATTGTAAAGGGTAGTAAAGGTTGAAAATGGTAAAAGGATAAAGTTTAGAGCGTAACTGCGACGTATTGACCTAAAAATATTAACTTCACAAAGTTTTTGATTTTCAAGAAATTCATTTCTTTTTTTCTTCTCTTTTCCAGGTGAGTTGAAGATCTTATTCTTATCAAAGTTCACATTTATGAGAGTACGAAATCTTCAGGTATGTGAAAAAAAGTAGTATTTGTTATTACGTGAGAGGTTTCGGAGATTAAACCGAAACTTTAAAATGGTTCTATTAAAGTGGATCGGTGAAGTATATTTTTTGGGAGGTTATTTCAAAGATTTTCTGGGAAAGACTGGACGGAAATGGTCTATTAGTGGATGACCAAAGACGCTTTTGGCTAAAAAAATTACTTTATCTCTTTTCGAGGTCAATTATGCCCTTTATTTACCTTTAGTGGAGACAACAACCTGAGTTTATTAACCTTTGGCGAGGTCAGTGACTCTCTGTTTATCTTTAGTGAAGACAACAACCCGCGATAAAAAACTTCGGGGACGTCAGTCACCATTACTTTCTTTTAGCGAGGTCAATAACCCGAGCAGACTGATTTACCGTAATATCCATGACCCCTTGCTTAACTTTAGCGATGTCAACTACCCGAGATCAGTAACCCTGAGAAACTCCCCTTTTCGAGGTTAATGACCTTTTTTTAACATTAGTGAGGCCAACAAACCAAAGCAAATCGTTTATCTTTAGCGAAGACAACAACCGGCGATCAATTAATTTTGGTGAGGTCAATAACCCTTTGTTTACTTTTAGCGAAGTCAAAAACCCGTGGGCAGGCTAATGACCGGTTTTTACCTTTAGCCTTCGAGAAAACCTTTGTTTACCTTTAACGAGATCTACAATTCGAAACCAGTGACTTCAAGCGAATGTAAGAACCTTTGCGGTAAAGTTTCTGACCTTTTTATAAAGGTACCTACCTATTACAAACAATTTTTTCAGTTTGCCTTGAGTACGAGGTACTTCCTTTTTAAATCACGAGACTGACAACTCATAACTCTCTAACATCTTTATCCCAGTATCTGAATTTTGGAAATATTTTCGCTTTGACTTCCGCTGAAATTTTAAAACTTTATACTTCCTTATGAATCTGCAGAAAAGTTTAAAGTGTACTCGCTGCAAAGTTTTCTGTCCCACCTACCAAAAATACACCGTCCATACCACATACGACATAGTTGAAATAACTTCTCATGCCTCTACTTTTCAGCGGTACACTCGAAGTCACCTTCGTGGTTGCGCCGCAAGAGTAAACAGTTTCTTTTAAATAACTTTGGCGTAAATCTAATCAACTCCTTTGCCGTTCTGTGTAATCTTCTGCCTGACTACTTTCAATACTTTCAGCGCCTTAGTACACGTATTCGATCGAGTCTCTTTGCTCTCATCCCTTTTGGCCAATATTTTTTTCTGTGGCTTTTACCAAATTAAGTAGCATTCACACACATCAGCGCCTCAGAGATTGCAATGCGTACTTCCATACTCACAGAGAGAAGCGCGCTTAAAAGTACATTTTACTAAGAAACCACGAAAAAGTCAACAAGCCGGCAGATATTATACTGAGCTCCTTTTGTGGTATGTTCGCTTTTTTGGCAACAAATTGTCGTGGAAGAGAAAAAAGTGAAATAAAACAGTGCTTTCCTAACAAGTCTGGTGGTGAAGGCATAGTCGGACTGTATGAGCTGGACCGTGTAGGAATTGTGTGAGTTAAAAGTGACATTGAGGGGTGTCGAATCATAGACTTAATAGCTAACAAGCGCTCAGGGTTCATAGAAGGAAAGGTTTCAGTCAAAGCTTAGCAATAGATATCAAGGAGAACAATGTGGAATGAAGCGTTGAAACAGACCCAGGCTACCAATAGGTATCGAGGAAGAGAAAGTAATATAACGTGAGGCTCACTGACTGAGATCGAACTGAACGAGTTGCTAAGCAGAAGCTAAGGCAGAAGCCTTTGTTTTGAAATTCAGTCCATCTGATGATCTCGAAACGTAAGTTCGGAAGTAAAGATAAAAGAGGTATAGAGCCGAAGTTGAAAGGAATTCCAAATAAGTAGGTTCGGATTCGAGGAATGTTATGACAATCCACCAGCGTTCTGTAGGTCATTTGGTCCTGCTGCTCTGAGAAAAGTAGGACTGAACTTGTAATCGAAGGAGATTTGGAAACGAGCTTGTTAACAAGACCAAATGTTTAGAAACTGTACAGGAATTTTTGGAGGAATCTGAGTTCAATGGGGTATTTAGGGCTGAAATACAACTTTAGATTGATTTTCGGACTGAACTTAAAATCGATGGAGATCTGAAAAAGGCCTTGTGAACGAAATAGAGTTTGGTCTAAAAGCTACAGAAACTTCAAATGACGGAAAATATTGATTCGAATTCATGAAAGAACTGCGGTCAGACGTTAGGGACAAAGAAAAATGTAGGAAGCCAATTGGGCGCTACTTAAGATCTTAAGTTGAGTTACGAGGCTGTGAAGTTTCCACAGCAAGCTTCGGATGCGAGATGGCGTATACCCTTCAAGAGCTTTTCTTACCAAATTTCCTTTGGGGTCAATCTAACGAATTTGTTGGCAACATTACAGCCACATGTCCTGCCGTTGGCTGCAACACACGCCTGTATGCAGTCCGCTTGCAAGCAAAGACTGTAGCGAATGTGGAATGAAAGAAATGCCAACGGTTGTTACATACTGTTTGTTTCTCCACATATTAAACCAGTTTCTCATTTTTGTTTTAGATTTTTTTTTTTGTAAATTTTTTGGCTCTATTTTTCGACTGCCAACAGTCAAAAGGCGCAATTCAACCGCAATGTGAACGTGTTTTTCGAGGACGTGTGCGCACACATACACACCCAACCTAGGCACATACAAAAGCTTGTGCCTTTGCTAGCGCTTTATATGAGTCGATATGTGTTCGTCCCTTCATTGCATGAAAATTGCACGAGTTTTGCGCGCTGTTTGGTGAGCAAACAGCAATTTTTGGTGGCGTTTTTCGCATTTAGACGACGGCAGTCGCTATGCTGCCGCTTTCATAGCACACTTTTAGGCAATAAGCTTGCAGTCGCTCGCATATTGCTCGTATGCGCCTAATACTAAGCCACTGTGCGCTTTTTCTTTCATTTTCTGCCGCTGCTTTCTTCACCCACCTTCTATGTCTTTCGCACGCTGCTAGCGATTTTCACTTCATTGCCGCAGTTCATTTCGCTTCAATAGTTTGCTCTGGCGTGTGTTTACTTTGTGTTTGTGTCAACCCTCGCGCACTGCCTAATTGTATGCAATATAAAACGTGCGCCTGCATGCGTCAGTGCCGGCATTTCTTGTTTACCCAGAGACCTAAAGAGAACTAGTGCAGGTATGTGTAGTGGTTACTTTAGGCGCGGGTGTTGTAAGTGGCATTGTAGATGAAAATTGTGTTTACATTTTGTTCTATTAATTGTTAAAAAGCTGTGGCTGTAGGCGGTGTATGCCGTTTGGTGTGCGGAAGTGCCTTTGAATTATTTAGCAGCGCACTTTTCGGCTGAGGGCTTTCATTGCCTTGCTGTGAGCGTCTGAGAAACAAATATATGCCGAGTTGTAAGATATTTTAATTGTTGTTAAAAGTTTAGACATATTTTGCATAATTAGAATTACATTTAAGTATATTAAAGTATACTTTTAGGCGTTCTATATATTTTTCTTAATAAATGTCGATATTTCTTCATACTTTTCTAAGAGAATACGCAGATATTTAACACTCTCAAGTAATAGTACAGTGTCAAGTCAAATACATAAATATATTTGCATACTTTTGGGCTTGAAGTTTCTTTTGATAGCAGTTTTAATTGTTGCTAAAAGTTAATGTATGCCTTGCGTCACAAAATTAGTAAATAATCATATTTAAGTAGTTTCAAGAAGTTATACATATTTTGGGGATAAGTAGCGCTATTTTAATGTACTAAAGTATACTTTTAGGCACATTGTAATATTTTGTATTTAATAGTGATATTTTAATATGTTAATCCTACAAAATATGCATATATTAAATCTTTTTGGAAATAGTACGATTATGAAGTAAACAAATTATATGTTTGCATACTTTTGGGCGTGAATATAGTTATAACAGTTGTTCACTAACTTTTAAATACCACAACTTCTTAGTATATTTATCTATTCTTTATACTTCTAAGTACATATAAAGAAAAGATTTTTTTTTTGTAAGCGAAACGGGTAAAAAGTTTTCACACATGTGTGTAGCATACATTTAGGCGCAAATGTACATCAACATTTTTTTCTTTATGCCAACTATTATCCATCAATTTAATTTATTCGTCATATGTAATGTTAGGATGCCTACATTATTTCAAAATTACTCTTGTATGTTGTATGTGAAGTCTGCTTTTAGGCGTTTTTTTATCTATTTTTTTTTTTTTAACCTGAACTATATGTATATCCCAGAGGCACTTTATGGCGTTTTATGACAAAAAATTATCTAACATAATTTATATTCTGAATTGTTTTTGTGCTTCTATGTTTTTAGTATACTTTTGAGCGCATATTAACTAACAATAATATAATAAGCAACTATTTTAGTTGAAGACATATTTCAAGTCAATTATTCACGAAGTCTTAAACAAAAACATACTTGTTGCTAATTTTTCTTTAATATTCAACAATATTTTAAACGAAAGGCATACTTTGAGGCTTGTATGATTGCTTTGGGACAGTATATCTACTACTTATTATTAATTTCTTCAGCTAAAATTGATTCTTAACTACATTTTAGCCTTCTAACTTTTAGTTCATATAGAACTCAATGATTTTCACAAGTGTAGTCCGCTTTTAGGCGGGTATTTTTACACATATGTGCACATAATCAATTTGGGATTTAATTTGTTTTGGAATTCATTCATTAAACGACTTTGTTTTACTACAAAGTTGAGTTAATAATAAACTTTATTAGAGATCTGATCTAAAGATGTATGATTTTAGGCGCTAGCGATTTTCGAAACTTATTTTAACATATTTATAAGAATTTACATCATTTTAAGTTTATTTTTAACTATTTTGAAATTAAATTTAATATTTATTTATCAAATAATGAATTTTTAGCTAATAAAGTAAATGTTGCATACCTTAAGGCGCATTATGAAAAAATTTTCAACAAAAATCACATTTCCTCCTTGCTTAAGCATGCTTTAAATCAAAATCACATATCAGCTTGCCGCTATGTCTTTAAAGCCTGCATTTAATTTACTTTTAAAATCACACCTCCCACCTCCGCCGCTTACAGAGCTTCTTCGCATAAAACCCACACAATTATTTCTTTGTACACATTTGCACATGCCCAAATTGCAAATTTGTCTGCGGCACACGAGTCGTTTGCTTATTAACCGAGTCCTTTGTGTGTTTCCGCACGCCTTTCAGCGCATGCAGTCCCTTTGCAGATTGTCACTACTTCACCCTCTCACCGCTAGGTAAGTGCTTGCCTCGATTTCTTTCAGCCACTTTTTTCGCTGACATTCTCCCAATGGTCGTATAATTCTTTTCCGCAATTTTCCTTCGACACTGTTTGCTTTCGACACCGTTTTTTGGGCGCTCCTTTGTTGCAGCCACGCAGGCTAGTTGCCTGTAAAGACCGCAGAATTCAGAAGTCACCGCTCGAAAAGCAGTTTTGACTCTCCTTCACCGCAACCTTTCAACCTTCAGCCTTTGTCTGTCACCTTTTACTTTTTGAGTATACACTTTTTTTTTTAAACATGCATTATACAAAGAATGGAAGTGCGCAATGAAAATGCCAGCATTTCCGGTCGCCGTGCTTTCCTCGCTTTACATTTCCTATAATTACATGTACGAGTATGTAAAAGTACGTGCACTTTTTTAATGCACTGTCAATATGCGTTTAATAAGTTATGAAAGGTAAAGAGTTGCTGAAAATTGCGAATGCTGCGCGAGAGGAAGGATAAGGAAAGTAACAGTCAGGAAATGAAATAATTTTTGTGTCGAAATTCAACTTGGAGGCCTTAAGGAGAGAAATGATTCGTCTGTTTATATTTTTTCTTATTGATACTACTCGTTCATAAAGCTTAATTTCACAGGAGAATGAGAAATACTTCTGACATCCCTCTTTTTGACTATTTTTTTGAAATTTGAAAGCTTATTATTCGACCTCGAAACCTTGAAACAGAATGGACTTGTCTTTTAAAGCATGGGCTGCCAAAAGTTAAGGGACCAATTAGAATCTAGTCTACTGATGAGATCAGTAGCTCTATTAGACTCTTAGATATGTCTCTACCTGAAGTACTGATTGACAGAGCAAGGTTCAATACTTGAAGTTCTACCGAAATATGTGATGCTTTCGAAGCTCAAGGCACAGCTGCTTATGTGAAAACCGTTCTCACGGTCCTGATGTACATCCACCTGATAGTCCTTGACTCGCAGGCCCAGGTGTTTGGCCAGTTACCCAATGAATTCTTGATGAGGTTTAAGTATGAAATGGCAGCATGTTGGTTTTAAACTTTTTCTAAACTTTTACTTACTGAAGAATCTTCGAAGGCCATCTTCAAATGAATACAAATGAGTCTTCTGATCTCGGTTACAGTTCTCAACGACGAAGCCTTATCCAAATTTAATTCTAAATCTTTCGACGTTAACTTCAACATTTATAATTATACCGTCAGGCCATGCATTTGTTCCTCGCGGAGACTCTTGAATTCGGGAGCTCAGAAGCTCACTTTATATCTGAAATGTAATAATTTCTCTTTTCATTGCATTTGAAGAGAGTTACCAAAGATGTGGGTGTGGACTGAAATTAGTAATGGAATCTTAACTCACGATCGATGCCATTAGAAAACTAGAGAATACCAAGAAGTTTATACTAGCCTTGACAGGTCTACTTTTGGTCATACCTCGAAAGCAATGAGTAGTTTCAGTGTAGAAAAAAGTCTATATCTCTGGAATGTCTTAGGCTATACACAAACTCACTAATGTGATATATTCTGTACTTTAGCTGTTTCCTCAAAGCTTTTTTTGGTTCAATAAAAATCCTTCATATTATATTTTCGTCAATTCAGAATGTAAAACTACAATAAGGTCTACTTCCTTTACCTAAAATGCCTAAAAGCATGCCACTTTGAGCTGTCGCCACTCCAAACACTATGCAATATTTGCTTTCACAAAAACTACTATTCGCAAATAAGGCGCATCCGCAGCATCTACGCAAAATATGCACACCGAAAATGCGCATATTGCAACATGCGCCTAAATGTATGCAATATGCAACTACACAAGTGTCATTCCGGCCATTGCCATGCTGGCTGCTAACAACGCGTGGTCAACTACATTAATGATTGTAGTATTAAAAATTGCTGCGTCAGAGAGACCACAACAAACTAGCAGCTGACCACCCGGCCAAACGGTCGACCAACCAACCGACTGTGCGACCAGCAGCTGCTATTCATATGTGGCTAAGTGGTGCGGTGTATGCTTTTAGGCGTCGGCATTGTATGCATAAGCGCAGGCATTTCGTTTTTGGCAAATACCCGCATACAATTTGGAGGTGCAGTACAGAACAGGAGAAGCGAATGCATGGCATTTGTGGCTAAAAATATGCAATGCATATGCAATTGGTTGTCTGAATTCCTAATGTTGGCGTATGTGCACGAAAGTGTGCAACGTTTTATCTGTGTTTCATATTGCGATTCGGTTAGATTTGCTTTTAGTTGTTGTTGAGAATTTAATTGCTTGTGGAACTCTGAAAGCCTTCTCATACAGCATTTGCTTCTGCACCTTAAATTATGCAAAACATTCCTTTAAAAAAAAAAAAATCAATTAACCTAGCAAAATTTCTCTTTAAAAACATCAGTAAACTTAAAAAAGAATTTTGCCTTCAAAAATAACCAATAAACCTTAAAAAAAAACTTAAACTTTCCAACTTTGTCGGCTTCAAAATAAATCACTTACGCCACAAATTGTTTTTACATAAAAATATGTCTTTTTACTAAGCTCCACCCCCTCACACTTGGCCTCATGCCGTCACCGTGCTTAAGTCACACTCATTTCGGTCATTCGGTTGCCAAAGATGCCGTGAAAACTTTCCCGACTCAGCTCGTCAAGCAGCCAAGCATTCAGCTAAATCATTTTCGCCTAAAAGTATGCTATGCACAACAACATTTCAAAAACTTTTGTCAACACGTTTGAATAATTAAAATGCTCCCCTGTTGACTGTTGCAGTTGACAAGCAAACGATGACAAACCGGCAGAAAGCATAGGGCGGCGGAAGCGTAACATAGAGAGAGAAAGAGTGGGATGTGAGAGGGCGGTCCGGATGTGGCGTTAGTTAAAAAGCGCAAATAACGCACAACAATGTTTGGTAGTTCGTCTGTGCGCGCTGAATTCATCAGCCATTCTCAATTGCTATTATAATTTTCCGCTTTTGTGCTGTGTGTTTGTTTGGAGTGCCTGTGAGTGACGCCCGTGCGGCACTTTGGTGATTGTGATGGGATTTTGACTACTCGCGTGCTATTGCTCGCCTATTACTAGCGGTACTTAGACGTCTATGACACACCTGAGCACTCATCTGTCGCTCGTGCGCTCCACCTTCCTCGCCATTGTCGGATTAAGCCACTTATCTGCTATAGTATACTTTTTGGGGCGCATTTGAGTTACGACTATTACAAAAATTCATCAACTTTTGCTTGCATAATATTTCAATTGAATGTGCTGGAGGTGCTGTGTGCGCTTGTTTGAAAGTGTCGTAAAATTACAGCATACTTTTCGGCACTTTCTATGCGTTCTTATCGGCGCTGCAACTGTGCGCTGGGGAATAGGCATACATTTAGGTGCCTTTTTGGAACGCTTAAGCTGAGCGTGTTTTTAAGTGAATTAGTGGAAGAGAATTTTATTGCAGTGCGCCTTCTGAGGGCAAACTTTATTTAAGCGTAGAAATTTATAGGGTGTCTAAAAGTTGTTGCCTTAATCTTACCTCACCTCATCTACTTCCAAACAGCTTATGGAGCTGTCATCTGATAAGATCTTACTTCATGAATCCCGATTATACAGTGTTCATCCAATACTCTTACAACCACTGAAAGGTGGACTTTGTTGAGACCGCAGAGTTCCTTGAATCTCCTACGGCGTACTCTGGGCCGGAAGGATATTGCGACTGCCAGTAGTCGACCAGCGCTTACTGATTTAGTCCGAAGTCAAACAATCCCGAAGCGAACCTCAAGAATGCAAAAGAGCTTCATCCCATTCCGCGGTTATTGAGACATTATTGCCTGCCTTAGCAAGCTCATCAGCCTTACAGTTTCCTACAATACCGCTGTGGGCAAACACCCGAACCAGCATAATCATAAAATAACTCGATCCTAGAGATAAATAGTCTAGACATTCTTGCGCTAGTTTTGAGCGCACAATAAGCCAACTATCGAAGTAAATAGTTACCATTCTGAAAGAGTTTCGATTGGAAGACGCTGCAGTAGTTAGAAAGCCTAAAAAACGAGCTGATGGAAAGTTCCCGTCAGTGTACTCCTCCAGATATCCACAAACCAAGTTTTGATTCGTTCCTATAAAAGTTCACTGCCTTTCTCCTCCGGCGAGTTCTTTCCTTCCTTCCAATGCCTCCCTTGAAGATCTGAACTGAGGAGTGATTAGCAGGGCTGGGTTAAACGACTTGATAATCCAAGTATTTTGGAATGAAATCAAAATGTGCAGAAATTCCGGAGT
The DNA here is from genome assembly GCF_023373825.1 of Bactrocera dorsalis. Classification (NCBI taxonomy): domain Eukaryota; kingdom Metazoa; phylum Arthropoda; class Insecta; order Diptera; family Tephritidae; genus Bactrocera; species Bactrocera dorsalis. Next base: position 5,110,009 of record NC_064306.1, read on the forward strand.
GTTCAAGCTCGCAGTCATCTAAGTACCGAAAGTCTTTGAGTCCAAGGGCAGTTTTCACGGCAATATACTTTACGACTATGACCAGCGGTGCTTAACGCAGCAACCCATTCAATGCCATAGTGGGTGTGGTTCTTAATACAGCCTGTGCAACACTCGCAAATTTTTTCCAGCATCTTCCACCAAACGTTGAATGTTTAACTATGATATAATAGAGTCAAAGCACTACTTTTGGTGGCTTCCCTGCATCAGTACAGGGCAAACCTTGCCCTTGCTTTTTCCTCGATGTTGGGTTCCCAAAAGAACTGCCTATATATGATTAGGCCTGGATACTTAATTCTGTCAGCAGGCCGAAGACGAGTTCTTACTTTTTACGGTAAATGCGCCTCCGGTATTTTGTACTTCCTAGTGAACAAAATCAGTTCGAACTTGCTGGAATTTATGAAGAGGCCGTTTTCAGCAGCACAGTTGGCTACGATACTAAGGTACCTCTAAGTTAACTCATACACAGTATACAGAAATGTTTTCTCAACGATGAGAGCTAAATCGTCCGCGGAGCCAATAACCCGGCAGCCGAGAAGATCATTGAAAAGCATGATCCAGAGAAGTGGAAAGAAAATTCTACCTTGTGGGCAGTCTCTACTTAGATTCCGCAGATAAGTTTGAAGATGAGGTGCTTAAGATTCGATACAACCCCAAACTTATTCAAAACTCTAATGATCGCTTCCGGCAGAAAGTTGCTGAATGCTACCTCGATATCGAGGACCTTCTACTGTAAACTCCTTGTAACTTATGGTCCTTCCGAATTAGTAGAAAAGAGTATGCAAGGCAGTGTCAACCGAACTAACTTTAGAACAGGCATGCTGTGCCCTTGAAAGTAAATTTTTAGAAATTGTTTACCATTTTCATTTTCTATCGCGCCTTCATCTCCCAAACTATCGGTCTACACCCAAATATGTAGCATACATTTCGGCGTTTCTGTTGTCAAACTTGCCTGTGTGTGTTTAATTTTAATCCAATTAAACTTAATTAACTTATGCTGTGCACACAAGCAGTAAATAACACCAGCAAGCAAACTTTAACTCCGGCAAAACAATAACCAAAATAAAAGGCTGCGCATAAAACTATGCTACATTTTATGTATTCATCCTTTTTGTCCGGGATTAACGTGCGAAGTTTGTACGTAACGTGCGGCCACCGCAGAACGTAATCATTAGCACTTAAGGCTAAATAGTAACATGAAGCCGCTATGCCGGTACAGTAATACCAATAACAACAAAAAGGCACTGCGAGCCAAGAAAAGTTTCCAAAACAAAATAACAAAAAAGTGAAGTAGTAAAAGTTGCATTGTTGCCGCGAGTTTGAAGTTTACCTACAAGCGACTGCTGTTATTATTCATACGCCTACGCGAACGCCAGCATACGTGCACACTCACAAAGGCATACTTTAAGGCGCACAAACATTAACTCACAGCGAAAGCTGCCGTTTGGCGCAAACTGAAACAAACAAAGTCATTTGGCGGCCAACGCTTTCACACGGACCAACCTTTCGTCAGCGCTATGTCTGCTTGGCAGTTGGTTGGGTCTCCCTGCACCAGCCACTCGGGTCTGTTGCTGCTGGCGCAAACTTTGCTGTCCGTTGTTGTGCAGCTTGCGTTGTGGGCCGATTATACTTTCACTCTGCGGCTGCAGATAAACACGTAAAACTGCTTTATATAAATTTCTGCAGCATATTTTCAGGCGCACACGCCTTTTCCTTAGGGGTAGGGGTGAAAACAATTTCGAGTTGCGCCAAGTCGAGCCGTACGCATAAATCTTTGTTACGCCATAAATACGGCATCGTTGCGCGGCGACTTCGGCTTTGCCGCTTGTTGTATTAAATCACAGCCGTATTTTAGGCGCACAGCTGGTAATTTTTGCCACTTTGTCCTTGAGGCTACCGCAACACCGGGCGGCTAGTGCTGAAACCTTAGTTGTTTTTTGCCGGCTTTGTTGTTGTGCGAGTGAAATTATTAGCCCTTTGCTGGGATTTAAAACGATGAGCGCCGGCAAGTAGACTATCTTCGTAAAGTAGTATGAATTACAGAGTAATTAAAGGTTTCACAAAGAAAGCGAGTGAAACGCAACTGACGTTTGATTTATGGCTGCGCATATGTGCGATGTCTGTGGACGGAGCTAAAAGGTTCGGAAAGCGTCGCAGGGTTGAGTTGATGGAAGTCAGTTTATTGTGTCTCCTGACTTAAAAAGCTGGTTTTTATAAGTTGGTGGCAGAACTCGCTTGTGACTGAGGGTTGTAAAAATCTTAACATTTGAGCGTCTGAGGACGTCTAACCCTGGACTTTATGAACCTCAAGATAGCTCAGAAAACAACCAAAAAACCTAGTTCACCTGGTTCCGTAGACGGTTTATGGCAATGACGGAGTAGCTGTGAGACTTCGTATAGATGCTATCATATCGCAGCTCATATTGAGCCAACATGTGACCTTTCTTGCTTGATCTATCTTCAAATAGACGGTTATATTGGGTTTCTGGAGAGATGTAAGTACAAAAACTCCCGAAAACAGGGACACTACAGAGTTTCTCTCTCTTCGATGAAGGCTTTCTTCGATTGATCGTCAGGTTTTCTTCAGCAACCCTGCAGAATCCTGTGGAATATAAACCGGACGGATGGAACCATTACCTCTTTTCTTCAGAGATAATTCTTTGGACCTTTGACTATACTAAATAATGGAATCATTACATTTTTAGCTTCAGCTATTCAACCGAATCGTGGGGACTGGAGATGGGTCTGATAGATGTATCACCTTGTTGACTTCAGCTAAACTATCTTTTTGACTTTAGCTATTCTGGACTGATGGAGCAATAACCTTTCGGACTTCAATAATCCTACCGAATCCTGTGGACTTCAGACTGGAGTGATGAAACCATTCCCTTTCTGGCTTCAACTATCCTATCGAAATTTGAGAACTGTAGATTGTACTGATGGAACCATTACCTTTTTGACTTCGAATACCCTGGACTGATGGAAGAATTAATCTTCTGACTTTGTAATCCTACCGATTTCAGTGGACTTGAGACAGGAGTGATGAATTTCTTTTCTGGCTTCAACTGTCCTGCGGAATCCTGAGTACTCTGGTTTGGATCCTTACATTTTTGACTTCAGCTACCCTACCGAACCCTGTGGACTGGGGACTGGAGTGATGGAACAATTACCTTTCTGACTCCAAATATCCTACGGAATCCTGGGGACTGTAGACTGGACAGATGGAACCATTACCTTTTTGACTTTAGCTATCTTACCGAATCTTGAGACCTGAATGGTGGAACAATTCCCTTCTGCCTTCAATAATCCTACAGACTCCTGTGGGCTGTAGACTGGACAGATGGAGCCTCGTACCGAATCCTGTGAACCGTAGACTGGACTGGTGGAATCAGTATTTATTTGATAAAAAGTCAGTCTTATACGCTCTTTTGGTTTTGGGCTGGATTTCTCGATCCTTTTTCCATTACATCAGGATCCTATTCCATTAAATCAAGATTCAAAACTGTTACTGGCAACGGCAACGGGATTCCGCCAAGCAGTACTCCCCTCAAAAGGTTTTTTTTTAATACGATGTTTCTCCTCTTTTACTTTCGTCTGAATCACTATGTGTAATGAAATCACTGTAAATTCGCTTGCCAAATCAATAAATCGTCTCAACCCAAACTGCTAATTATGCCAAATAAACACCAAATACTTCGGCGTTATGTGACATTCCAAAACCGCCAAAACGCGTCCGACCTAAATTGATTGTGTGATAATTGTTCAGTGCAAATATTGAGCAAAGAATTATAGATAAATTCTAGCGGTGTGCGCCCAAAATGAATTTCCAAATGAAAATGTGGCATATTTTTAGGCGCACCGACACACAGAACGCCTTGCTCGTTAGCGACAACGCAGACCAAATGTTACAAAAATATACGCCTCCACTAATTGGCCGCCGCTGTTGCGAGCTGAGTGCGGATATTGCGGCGATTGTGTAACGGCACGTTTTCGTGCGCCTAAAATGCGACTATGCTATTATGAATTTCGTGTACATAAACGCCCACATTTGCAACGGCAGTTTAAGTGAATGTTAATGTCGCGTGGGTAGCCACTGCATATAATTCTGTATTTGTTTTTGTTGGTGGCTGCCGGTATCCGTCCGGCTACAATGCCGACTAGGCAATAGCCAAGCCAACCGGGTTCGGCTAATTAATGTTATCACTTCGCATGCATCATTTGGCAATTGTTATCGATAAATTTTATTACCGCACAGCACACAACAACAACAATGCCGTAAATAAGCCAACAACAAACTAATAATAACAACAACAATGCAATAACATTAATAGATTGTCGCTCGCCGTCCGCTCTGGCTCCCACACTTTTTCCACGCCAACCTCTTTGCTTTAGTCTGCTTTTAGGCGCGCACCACTACTGCTATGTTCCAACATTGGATTTTAGTATTATTTAATTTACGAGACAAATGTTAATAACGGTTAAACGCACAACGGCACGTTCAAGGTGGACACGACCAATGAGGCGCACAAACAGACACATGCGAGTCATATCGGAAGCGGGGTGTGGACGTTGTATAGATAAATGATTTGTGAAATCACGTGTATATAACAGGATGTCCGTCGGCGAACAATCGTACATTTAGCGGCAGATGGTCAAGGAGCCGCTTGACATTTTGCTTGTGTAGAAATAAATCAGGCTCACCGGTATTGACAGGTGCGGATAGGTAGTTGAGGCAGGACTGATTGTAGTGGGGAGGTTAAAAATTACGCAGTGAAGGTTAGACAACATTGTACTTGTATTAAATACCTGGAAGTAGACTAGCATAAATATCGATTGTTTAAAGAGTTATTTTTGAGCCTTATAAAAATCAAAGATACTGAAACGAACTGACTTCGTTCTTAATAACTGAAAGATCTGTATGTATATTTGAAAATATTCCTGAAAATTTATACTCATCTCATTGGAGTAATGTTCTCTTATTTCGGTGAGTTTTGAGATCCTTCTTGTGTGGCTACTGGGGGGCTCTTACCTTCTCTTTGTTTTGCTGTAACAGTTGGCCTATATGAGCTCCGTGGTTATCTATGCAAGTTGGGAGGCCAGGCGAGGCTTGACACAAGTCCTTATGGGAGCTTATGTTCCGAGCCAGGTTTGAGCATTGATCAGGAGCTCGTCTCAACTGAACCTGTACGGCCAAAAAGATTATGGCGAGGTGCATTGAACGTACTTGAAAATCTGCCATGGTTTTAACGAGACGGAGGTGAGAACACTTACTGAGGTGGTAGAATAATGGCCTCACCAGTCTTTTGTCAAACTAATCCAATTCCGGTCTCCAGTAAACATAATCAGAATCTTACTCGCCTCGATTCTGATGTACGCTTGGCCAGGGTTTTCGTCGACATCTGTCCACGTTTGATACTAGTCGCCGTATTGTTCCCTCGTCCCTTTGTTGTCTTCCTTTCATGGATATGTTCTACCTCGTTGCATCCCCGGTGGGGGTAGCGGACGTTTATTTAAAGGCGGCATCTATACCGGAAGTTCATTGGGCTCATGAGGTATTTTGAGACATGACCTCCTCTCTTGCAGCTTTTTGTTGGGGGTGGTCAGGGGCTATTCGCATATAACCTACTTGACTTACGCCGTTCACTATCCGCCAACCGATAGTAGCCTGAGCTCATCCTTAACCTAGCTTAACTCGACGTAACTTAACATAACATAAAGTAATTTGACTTGACTTAACGTAACATAACTTAAAATAAGGTAACTTAATTTTATTTCAATTAACTTTACTTAACTTAACGTAACTTAATATAAAGTGACTTAACTTAATTTAATTTAATTTATTTTAACTTCAGTTAACTTTTTGTGTGTGTATAAGCAAATATTTTTATTTAACTTATCTTTACTTAACTTAGCCTAACTTAACGTAACGTAAATGAACATAAAATAACTTAACCTAATTTAATTTTATTTCAGTTAACTTTACTTAACTTAACTTAACGTAACTTAACTTAACGTAACTTAACCTAACATAACGTAACTTAACTTAACGTAACTTAACTTAACGTGACTTAACATAAATTTACTAACTTATCTTGACTTAACTTAGCTTAGCTTAATCTAACTTAACGTAACTGAACATAAAGTAATTTAACTTAATTTCAATTTACTTTACTTAACTTAACTTAAAATTAACTTAACTTAACTTAACATGAAGTAACTTAACTTAATTTTGTGTAATTTTATTTCGGTTAAATTAACTTAACTTATCTTCAGTCACTTTACTTTACTGTACTTTTACTGCATTAAGCTTAGTTTCCTTAAATTTGTTGACTTATCGAAAATATTTTGATTTTTACTTAAATTGACCTAACTTAACTTTAATGAGTACAGCTAAATGAAGTTACTTTTACGAATATGGTACAGTTAACTTCTAGTAAGACGTTTTTTTCTAACTAAATAATCACCCGTATATTTTTTGCTTTGCTACTTCACGTTCATGCAACTTCCGGCGCACAACTATAACAGCGAACTCCCTTAGACTAGCCGAAATTATGGCGAGTATGCAAAAGAGCATTGCTGATTCGCCCATAATCGCGTCAGCAGCTGTACCACGCTGACATTAACATTACTTAAACATAGGGGAATATGAAATGATGAGCGCAAAGCAGCAGCAGCATGCACCTGCACATATGTATATGTATATGGACATGTATTCACTCACCTACAGAAATGTATATATGTATGTATATTAGGGTATTCCTTAATTTGCAAACTTTCTATGAAGTGCCTTCACTTTTTGCCTTAAAACAATTATCGAACGTAGAAAAGTTCTTTATTTGAAATTTAAGTGATTTGTACCTTACATTCTATGTTGCTCATACGACATGGTGTACTATGTGAATACAGTGCATATGAGGCATAACTTTAACTGTGTATAACTTTTTAACAAGTAATTTTATAAAAAAAATTATTAACACCTTTTTTGTAGAGCAGACGATTTTGCATCAAAATATCATTTCCTTAAAATTGTTGATTCAATTATAACGGAGATAAAAAATTTTGAAGAATATCAAACAAAGCCCATGTAAAATGTGTAGGGAAAATAAAATGATACGGTTTGGACTGGAAGTAAGAAGCTTGTTTACATAAGATGCTATAAAACTGAAACTTCAGTGGATCAACTTGACAAATAACGCACACCCTAATATACATATGGGGTAGCACACACTGAACTATGACATTGTGGCTGCTTATTATGAAGCCGAAGCCATGTGTTGATTGCAGTTGTCAAGTGTCTAGTATGCGTTTGTGTGTGTATGAAGTCAGTCTTATAGCTGATAACAATAATGACAATGAATGCAAATACAACAACTACTTACAACAAAAACAATTTAGTGCAAGTGCAACAACAGCTGTGCACCTCAAGCGCTTGCCGTGGCGCCAGCGGCGTTAGTCTGTCAGTTGATTGTTTCAGCTGACATTTTTTGTTGTTGTTAATTCTCCATACCATTTTCATAACAAAAACAAAGCATACATACATATATATTTGCAAAAAAATGTTCGCCAACGCTTTAAGTACTCGCAATTTACAACTATAAAAATTGTGTTTGCATATGCAAAGGCGCGTGCGTTCTATATATGTGTGCTAAGGTGTAGCAGTTGCCGGGTTTTATGTTGTTGGTGATGACATTTAACAAAACAACAACTATTAACGTCTGAACTCCACTATAAAATCCAACAACAACACAAATCACTCCAGTTAGCTCGTTCGCCATAAAAAAGTCGGCGTGCTCATTGTCATTATTTCAAGCGCAAAGTTCAGCCATTCAGCTGTCATTGTTGTTGCCAGCGCAAACATTTTGCCAAGGGCATGCTGGTAAACAGTAATCAGACACACATATTATGCTTATATGTGTTGTGTAGCTGTAGCTGCGTAAACGTTTGCTTGCTTGCTCCTAAGTGTATGCTTTAAATGAGCTCGTGCAAACATTTATGCTTTGCTCAAGGCGCGTTTAAAGTTTATCGAGATTTTTGTGCAGTTGTTTAAGTAAAATAGGGCTCATAAGGCAATGCATAGAGTCATGCTTTTGTGAGCTGATGGCGATTTCGGGGCGGCCCCCCGTCGGAGACCCTATAAAGTATATATATAAATGATCAGTATGTTAAGCTTAGTCGATTTAGCCATATCCGTCTGTCTGTCTGTCCGTATCGTTTTGAAATTTTGTAAACGTCATTTTCTCTTCAAGAAGCCGCTCATTTGTCGGAACTGCCGATATCGGACCACTATAACATATAGCTGCCATACAAACTGAACGATCGGAATCAAGTTCTTGTATGGAAAACTTTCGCATTTGACGATATATCTTCACGAAATTTGGTATAGATTATTTTCTAAGGCAACAATGTAATCTCCGAAGAAATTGTTCAGATCGGCTCACTATAGCATATAGCTGCCATACAAACCGAACGATCGGAATCAAGTTCTTGTATGGAAAACTTTCACATTTGATGATAGATCTCCACGAAATTTGGTATATATTATTTTCTAAAGCAAAAATGTGATCTCCGAATAAATTGTTTAGATCGGTTAACTGTAGCATATAGCTGCCATACAAACTGAATCATCGGAATCAAGTTCTTGTATGGAAAACTTTCACATTTGACTATATTTCTTCACGAAACTTTCACAATTGACGATATATCTTCACGAAATTTGGTATAGATTATTTTTATAGCTGCCATACAAAATGAATGGTCGGAATCAAGTTCTTGTATGGAAAACTTTCGCATTTGACGTGGTATCTTCACGAAATTTGACACGGATGACTGCTTAAGGTTATAATATAATCTCCGGAAAAATTGTTCAGATCGGGTTATTATAGCATATAGCTTCCATACAAACTGGACACATAGTTATGACATTAATTAAAGTATATAATTTTATTAAAAAATTTTTCTATTTTCAAATATAGTAAAAATTACCCAAACACACTTTGGTGGTTTTGAATATGTACATATTCTACTAAATATAGTTTATTTAGGCCCATATTCAAAAATGCAAAAGTTACATGGCAACTCTACCAAAAATTTACATTTTCAGTAATTTAGAATTTAATATTTTATGGCAAGTCTCTTCTAAAACACATAACTTGTAATTAGTAGAGTCCAAAATTATATTTTTAGTTGGCAACTCTATAAAATTAACTACACTAACGAAGCACCTTGAAATTTCAGATCATAAGGATCAACTTATAGTAAATTAGCAAAATATTTTTATTATAAATTTTAAAGTTGTTTGATACATTTTTTTTATTTATTTTTAATATTTTTTTAAATATTTTTTTTTTGTTTTTTTTTTATTTTTTTTATTTTTTTATATTTTTTTTTATTTTTTGATTTTTTTTATATTTTTTTAATTTTGTTTTTGTTTTTTAATTTTTTTTTTAATGGCCACTCTTCTAATACTGTAAATATATTTAGTTAACAAAAAAATCTCAAATTTCTTGTTGAGGGAAGTTGCTTAAATGCTTTCATTTCCTATTGGGTAGTTTTCATCTTGCTGGACATACACATAACTGAATACCTACATATGTATGTATGTGTATATAATATGTTCACATATACATACATATGTATTAAGGTCCATAATTACACCAACAAACGCCTTCAGCTCACTTGTAGTCTTTCAAATGCCTTGCGCCAGCACTCTCGCTTCCCCACTCCCACAGCTGACCGCTCAAATTCCATTGCATTGTAGTCTGGTGTCCTTTGGCCTTCACTTCAGCAACATATTTAGCACTATCTGTCCATTCGTAATTTATCGATAATTGTGTATTTATTGTTGTTAATTGCATTGACATATGGAAATGAATACTTATGAAAGCAATTATAGCTTGTGTATGCTTGTGCGAGTGTGTGTGTGTAATTGTAAACTGTTTTATGTGTCTACGTGTGTGTATGTAAACACATATACATATGCGTTGAGCTGAGTACTTTCGTCTACAAACAGCGCGCACATGTAAACAAATTATCTGTGGCATTGGCCTTAAGCGCCTCAATGTAGGCAACGACCATTTATTTTCAACTACATTGAGGCGAGTTGTAATGAGTGTCTGTTGAAGCAGGCGCAAGTTTTTCAACGAGTTAACTTTTGTGGGTAATTAATAAAAAATAAGAGTTAATTTGTGAGTAAATATTTTTATTTTTGGAGAGATACAAAATAAATTTGAATTCGAGTTTAAAGAAAAACAAAAAAATTGAGTAATTTAATGACAAATTTTCAATGTCAAAAAATTTTTGAGTTTTTCAAAGCCAAATTTCCGAACATTTTAAGGCATAGTTCAGTTTTTGATACCGCGCCTTAAAGCAGGCTATAGTTTATGCTGCTAAGTATGCGCTGGCATTCAAATTGGCAAAGGTTTAGTATTTTCGTGCTACTTATCAGTGTAAAAAGTAACTTTTCACGCACTTTTTTAAATTCTAACTAAAAATACTGAAAAATCTTAAATATCACCCAGTTGAGAAACTCCGCCATTTTTACTTATTTTTTATATACCAGAGTGCTTAGTTGCTAAGCTCGCAGCTGCGACTACTTCTACATACATACATATATTTGGCAGTACATTCGCGTTGACATCCAACTCCATTAAGCTCATTGACACAACTACACCGTGCTTTGCCTCGCGACACCTTCTTCGCATACTTTGTGCCATTCCCACTTTTTTCAGTCACATTTCGCACGCTTGTCATATGTGTTTGAATTTTTATTTGACAATCACAAAGTGTGACATCGTTTTATTATCGTGTGTTGTATCGTGGACACACATGTGCCCTACACACCAATACTTACATGCCTGTATACGTAACGTAGCATAGGTACAGGCGCGGCAACTAAACACACTCATATTTGACGACATTTGTTGTTGTGTGCGTTTACTTGTGGAAAAACGTTTTAAACACGCACAAATTCACTGGCAGCCATAAGCTAAGTTTTTATGTAAATGTTGTTGTACAACAACAGCACACTTCAAAGCAGCGCTGCGCAAAAAATATCACGCGTTGGGAAGCGCCTGTCAACGCTTATCTTTATGCGTTTCCGCTTTACTCTAAAAGTCATTGACACTGTCAACACCAGCACTAACAGCAAATGTATAGCATACATTTAGGTGGCGAGCAGGTGTCAAAAGTGCTGAAAAAAGGCAGCGACGACTTGAGAAAGAAATGTGCGCTGAAGACGCGGCGCGTAGAAAAAATAAAAGTAAAAATAAACTATGCGACGAAAAATATGCTTTCTTTTTACACCTTCTATATAGCATACTTTTGTGCGGCGTGTTTGTACTAACAGCGTTTAAGTTGTATATGTAAGAGCATTATCTTATAAGCCTTATACGTAGCACTGGAGGGAATTTGCAAATTGCTGTAAATCGCTAGTGTGCTTTTAGGCGCTGCGGCGTTGCGATATGCAAAACGAATATTGAATGCAAATAAAATACAGAGTATACCTTGAAGACCTTAGTACTGCGAAGTCACAAAAGCAGTAATGTGCGCAAGAGCAAATTTGGCGCAAATTAGTAATTCTTTCTAAGAAAAATCTTTAAATGGCATACTTTTAGGCAAGGCTTGTTATTAGTATGCGCTTTTTGTAAATAATTAAAGCTTTAAATAAAAGTGCCTGCCTTATTAAGTAAATATTTATATAAATAGACTCACAAGTTTAGTATTAGTAAAGATAATCTTTATCGCAGTCTGCTTATAGGCGTCATTAGACATTTTTCGTACTCTTAGCTAAAAATCATGCTGCTTAGTCAATTAAAGATCTAGTTGCACTAGAAAGAAAAAAAAGTATACCTCACACGATAAAATAAACGTTCAAAAGCATATTGCCCCTAAATGTATACTATGATTTATTATTTCAGATAACAAACTTGTTTTCTGTAATATTATATTTTTCTCGTTAAACCCCACGAAGAATCTGTATTAATTTGCTGTAGGAAATCACAAATCGTAGTCGAAAATTTTTAAAATTATTTGAAAAAAAAAAAAAAATTGAAAATTTTGTTACATTAAATTTAGGATTTAATTTTATTTTCATTGCCACTTTTTGCTACGTTAAAGTTTCAATAAGAAGCATAACAAAAACTAACCACCAAAACAAGCTAATAATGTAAAAGTATACACAAAGGCGCCTATAAGCATGCTATATTTTCCTTATTTGAATATGCATGAGGCAACGTTTTATAGCCAGTCCCTAAAGTGAACTACACGAAACATAAAATTAGTTTAGAATGGTTTTTGCTGCATTTGCATACAAGAAAATTGTTGTAGAGGAAACGTATTAAAAAATCAAGAAAATTAAATTTTTTTTTAAGATATTAAAAAAATAATATTAATTAAAAAAACAATTTGGCATGTTCTCAAATTAGATATTTAATATTATTTACTTCGTCATTTACTAATTAATTAAAGTTTGTTTTCTCACATAACGCCTAAAAGTATGCACCCTTCATGCCCTCACTCTCCCTACTCAAGTCAAGCATTAAAGATTACATTCGCTGTCATTCAAACTGTCAAAAATAATATTTAACGCTAACAACCTGTCAATTGAGGCAACTAGTGTGTCTGTGCGCGCCTGCAAGTAGGCTTTGTTTGCTTGTTTGTTGTGGTTAAACAGCACGTATGCATTAATTAATATGCAGCGGCAACACACGGCTGCACATACAAATACATGCAAACAAATAAGCAATTATTAATAACATTACAATGGTAAACAAATAAACGCATGTTTAGCAAACAAAGCGCCTGAATGTATGCAACATGGTTTGTTTCTGTGGATTTTCAATAGATGCGCATGCTAATCGCTATTGATTGACTTGCTGTCATTGCGTAAATGCCATGTGTTAGCGTGCAAACTAAGCTGCATAACGGTAGATTTAACAAAGCTTGCATATTTAGAGGATTTGAAATATTTAGAAGCTTAATTGGTGCATTACTTTGATTGTTGCTGAAAGTGAATTGAATATATCAAAGTGATTACCTGTAAATCGTCTATAAATGCCAGTAAATAGTGCCTTAAATATATATAAGAAAAAGTAGATATATTCCCCAACTTTGCTGTATACTTTTAGGTAGATGTTGCTTTAGAAAGTTCTTCCATCAACCTTTTGCTGTATAGTAGGTCCACTGTCTATTGCATTTCACTTACTTAATTTCACTGTGACAAGTGACGAAGACATATTGATTGCTGCAGTAATGCACTAAGTGCTTTTTCCAATACGCCAAAAAGTATGCAAAGGCAATAGAAGTCAGCAAGTAATGCTGTAGGTAGAGGCATGCCGACATTGAAGTCTGTATTTATAGCATGACTATTACTTTCATTTGCGAATTTTTTAAATTCATTACTTTGAACGTTTGAACTTTATAAAAAGCAAAAATTAAAAATTTATTAAAATAAACAAATTCGGGCTCTGTCTATCTAATAGTAATAGTTTTGATCAGATATATAAAAACGTATATCAAAAATGCACAAAGAATATTTCTAAAGAGTGATATTTAAATATTTGTAGCATACTTTCAGGCTGGTAGCTGAAATAATTGCATAACTTCCAATTTTGAGTTAAAAAATCTCAACTGCTTATGAATAGTGTTTAAATTTAGCTTCTGCACTGTATGTATAGCGTGTTAGTATCATTAATCTTTAATTGTGCCCCAAAAAGTATGCTAATATTATGCATTCGCCTCTGTTTTACTTTCAAATTGAACAAATTACTGGCATATATTGATTTTGCTAAATTTATTGTTTTCATATTCGAGTTTTTGCTACTCATACCTACTAAAATTTAAAAACAAATTCAAAATTTTAATAAAAAAGGAAATATTGAATCTGGTTACCCCACAAAACTTCCTTTTCCCCTACACTTTTGTCCAATTAATACACGCTCGTTTGCAACAATTCGCTAAAACTTTTCTTAACTCGACTTTTATAAATGAATTTGCTCTTAGATGCGCCAGCAAGTATGCAATGTAAGAGTGTAAAGCAAAATTTTAACAAGCAGAAACGCTGCCGGAATTGTAAAGTGCAATGAAGTGCAATGTTGTAAAGTTCTGATTACTTTTTTTTATTTGAGAACGTTGTAAATCATACTGAGAAGTAAAGAGTTTGTTTATAAACTGTTGCGAAAGTAAATTGATTAAATATTTTTGAGAGATTTATTGAATGGTTAAAATGTGGGAGAGGAGAAGAATTTATAAAAGATTAAATATGATTACATTTTAGCATTATCATTACTTTTTGAGTACCATACTTTTAGCTTATACTGATATAAAAATCAATAGCCATATCGATACCAATACCATTACCAAAGCCAATACCAATATCAATACCAATACCAATATTAATATCTCAAAAGCAATACTAATTCCAATACCAATTCCAATACCAATACCAATATTAAAACCAATATCAATACCAATACCAATAGTAATATCTCAAAAGCAATACTAATTTCAATAGCAATACCAATTCCAACACCAATACCAATACTAATACCTCAAAAGCAATACTAATTCCAATACCAATACCTATACCCTTACCTATACCAATACCAATACCTATACCTATACCAATACCAATACCAATACCAATACCAATACCAATACCAATACCAATACCAATACCAATACCAATACCAAAACCAATACCAATACCAATACTAATATACTAATACTATACCAATACCAATACCAATACCAATACTAATACCAGTACCAGTACCAGTACCAATACAAATACCAATATAAATACGAATAGCAATGTCAATACCAATACTAATTAAGAATAACATTTTCAAATCTTTATTACCATTACAATTACCCATATAATTCCCACTAATTTTACAATAATTATTAATTACATTACCACTGCAGTTATCTCATAATTTATCTTAACCATTACCAACAACATTATCATTACCATAACAATTACAATTACTAATATAATTCCCATTACTTTACAATAATCTTGCTATAATCAAAATACATGCCATGTCCTATTCCTTTGTGCTATTTATTGAGCAAAATATGAATTGACAATTAAAGAAATCGTTGTAAAACTTTGCTTTGGACTTCTTGCTTGTTAACTTCTCTGTTCCCACAACCATTAGCAAAATATTACTACAACCACATTGCTAACACAGTGTCCTCGTCCGCTTTACCTCTACACCCCAAAACTAGTGATGAGCTCTTCAAGTTTGCTGTTCAATACTCAGCAAACAACACTCGACTTGACTTACTCGCTGGCTCATCATGCCGAAAAGAAGCAGGACATTGCATGTCCGCTACAGGAATCGAAAGTTTTAAAGTGTCTTAGCACACGCTGGGCGAAAAGTTCCAGCACACAGGGCACCGAAAACACAGCATGAACTCGAAAACTTTTCAAGATGTCCAACAAGACACCAGCACTTCGGCGCACTTCAGTGCGCAGATAATGCGTCGATGTGATAGAGAGGGAAAGAGAGTGCGCGGCTAGAGTGTAGAGCATGTGAGGCAGGACGTTAGTTACACCGCAGGACACTTGCAGGAAATTTCCTGCGGATCGCATGCTTAACTAGTGGGTGGGCAAGTCAATAAACTTTTCAGGATATATGAAGGAGACTTGGGAAATATGCGAATGTCCTGCCGCGCGAATTTTTATATTTCGTCTATTCTTCGCTGCCAACTTTGGTCTGCTTCTTATTATTGTCTTCAAGTGAAGCGGAATAAGTGAGTGTGTGAGTGGTGTGGCCGAACGCGCAAAAGTTGCGGCAAATAAGTGAAGTACGCGCTGGCTGCTGGTGGCGGCGTTTGCGGCGAGTTTTCAGTAATGAAATTGAAATCAATAACTTACTTCGGTTGCCTGGTGAGCTGGACGGGGGTAAATGATGGAATTGTCGTATTTAACTTAAAGCGCTTTAAAATTTTGAATTGAGATAAAAGTTTATAAGAGAGGCTTCTCGGTTTCAAGGAGTAGATAACAGCTCAATTTCAAAAATGAAGTTGAGGAGATCGAGCTCAGTAGAAATTTCCGTTTTTTGCCTAGTCGATCTAAGAAATAGAGTGGACTTCACGAAGCCTTTATTCCTTGTATCGACCTCCTACCTTCTCTCTCTCAGCAAATAGAAATATTTGTATTCGCTTAAAGCTTCTACTCTCGCAAACGCAATATTTTTCTTTGACAGACCCTAGGTATACAATTTTCTTACTACTGATTTTAAAGCCTACCTATAGGCGCATTCACCTAAACTCCTAAACTTACAGTGTCTGTTTGCTCAAGCATTCCAAACACAAAGTGGCACAACAAAATCCTTCTACATTTCATTCGCTTATCTAATCTACTTGAATAGCTTGAGTTCGAACGAAAAAGGATTTGCCTACATATTAACATACTTTTGAGCGCACACAATCAAATCTACATTTAACAGTATAAAAGCAAAAAGTAGACTCTAAACAACTTCAATATCTCACACCACTCCACACCAGTATCGATTTTAAGGTAACAACGCCACAGGCCAAATATACATATGTATGCGCCTAAAAGCATGCATACACACCAGTATATATTGCGCAGTGCGTTACATAAAATACAAATGGTTCTTGGAAAATTGTGTAGAATTGACAATTTCTGCAATTGTCTTTGCTTTGTTGGCAGCGCAGATTTTCGTCAGTGGGTGGGTCGTCGGCTCATACGCCTAGCTATCGACCTTATTTTAGAGCCTACGAAGTTGCTGCCAAAAATCATGGCCGTACACAGGCAACGCGCAATAAATTGGCGGGCGTGTCGATATAAACATTTTGTCAACAATCGAATAGACAGCCAAACTTGCTTGCCAATTGCCAATTTTGTTGAGGGTGCTCGTTTTCGGCAGGCCTATCGTAAACTTTCCTTCTACTTTATACCACTGACATTTTTGTTCACACTGAGAGTTATAAAATGTACATATATATAGAAATAATAAAAGTGAAATCCGTTAAGTGTTGAAGAGAAATCAAATTTATGATTGTCATTTATTGATTTTCATTTCGGCTATGCGCGAAAGTGTAGCATATTTGTAGGCGTATTGTGTGGAATATATAATTTTACGACTTCACAATATTTGATATGGCAATTTGAATGCGAAATATGCGCCGTTTGATTTGCTAGCTGAATAAAGGCAAGAATAATGAGGCAATGCTGACTTTTTAGGTTACACGCCTAGAAGTAGGCTATAAAGCGATTTAAAATGTGTTGGAGAGTGGCGTTATATATAAGTATAAGAGAAAATGATGAAAATCTGTTGGAAAAGTATTAAAATAGCGATAGTTTTTTATATTTTTGATGAAGCGCCTGAATTTATGTTAAACAAAAGTGATATTAAATTAATAAATATTATTGTAGTTCTTTTATGTATAGGAGGAAATGATGAAAGTTGTTGAAAAAATTTTTGTAGCAAATTTTTAACATTTTTGATAAAGTGCCAAAATTTATGTTAAGCAAAATTTCTTTTTCAAGCAAATATTAATGATTAATGACATTTTTTGATTTGGTTTATGTATTTGTAAGCTGCTACCGCTATATAGACTTTTTAAATGCTGTAAAAATTAAAAATTTACTACAAAAATAACCTCGATGCCCCTGAAAGTATGCCTTAATTTAAGGAAAACATTAATTTATTTGTTTACACGTGATATAAAACTTTTACAAGAATGTACAGGAGGAGGAAACATGAATGTACGTATGCATTAAGCCGCTGCTTGCTTTAAAAAAGTTTATGGTGCCTAAAAGTATGCTTCAATTGAAGAAATATCTCTATCATAGTGTCATTTGTTAATGAAATATAATATCTATATAATTTTAAATGTTTTAAGCGACAATATCATGACTTCAATCAGTTTTAGCCAATAATTTTGTAAACTGTTAAATATTTAACACCAGAAAATAACTTTCGTTATACTTTAGCCATAAATTAATATATTCAGCGTTAATATTGCACCAAATTAAATACATAATAGCTGTATCAAGTTTTGGGCGCCAAAAAGTATGCTACATTTTAGTTTTATTTGCGAAAATTAAAGATTGCTGAAGTCAGGCTACAATATAATTATCAGAAAGTTTAAACTACTGTATAACATGCAACAACTTTATAAGAATTTGAGTGTTCAAGAAAAATAAATACCAATATAAATCTTTTTTCACCAAAAAATAAAAAATGTAATTTCACTTTTCACCGAAACCGTAAAAAATCACTTTTACCGCACCGTCACGTGACTCGACAACATAAATTACCTCAACAACACATCCAAACTGCACCACTGAAGCAATATATTGTGACTTGCGCCCAAAAGTATGCCAGCCACATTAATTTTATATTAAAGTGCAAGCAATTACAGTTTTATTTCGCAATGCTTGAGACGAGAAACTTTGAGGGCAATTTTTCAAAAAGAAAGCAGCCAAAAAAAAAAACACAAACATTTGAGGTGAAGAAGCTACCACTTGTTTGCTGTATATAAACGGACGTGGCAAAGGGGTTGATTGCATGCTGCCAGCAGACACCATTATACAGACATACAAGCATATTGCGCTTAAACGAATTTATCATGTGCCAATTGCATTCGATTCATGCCCGCACTTAGTTTGTTTGCACGCTCAGCCAGTATTCTTGAGTACGCTTGTGTCTCTCTGTGTGTGTGTGTTTGTTTGTCTGTCTGTCTGTCGAAATGGATACAAAGCAATCAGAGGTAGCACGTGACCAATCAGTTGTTGAGCCTGTATTTTCATCTTCGATGCTCAAGCAGCAAGCAATAGTTTCAATCATATATTCTTGAACCAAGCTCTGTGTCATGTCTGCGCATGTATGTATGTATGTATGTGTGTCAGTAGTTTCGTTAAACCGCATTGGGAATATTGAGTTACTATCTGCGCCGAGCGCCGAGCGCCGAGCGGCAACATCATAGTTGAGTAAATACTGCAAAAATAGTTGGTAGACACGTAAATTCAGTTTGTGTTGGTATTAAAGTGTATAAAAGTTTGCTTTTAGGCGTGCTTGCTTGAGTTTTCGGTATGCGGGTTAGTTTATAGGCGACATAGCGCAAATAATGTGTGTGTATGAGTGTTGTTAGTGAACTATTGTGCACGCTGATTGATTTCGTGGAATTTTTTGTTTAAATGTTGCCTACTTTTCGGAGCTAAAATGAGGTAAATGTGATATTTAAATTTTATTTACATTCATTGGCATGAAACTTTTTAAATTCTGATTTTGAGTTAGTTAAAGTTTCAAAAATCTAATTATTGAAAGTGCTTTTTAACAATATATTGCATACTTTTAGGATTTTTTTGTAAGTGCTGTATGTAAATTAGCATACACTGTACTGATATGTTCTAAATTTAAAATTTCTAAAAATCACTTTTTAAAGGTCTGTCTAAAATATGTATTGCATACTTTTAGGGTTTATTAAAGTTGCTAAATTTGAATATTTTCTAATTGGATTGAAATCTCCTAAATTTCAAACTTACGTCGTTAACATTTCTAAAAATCAAATTTGAAAGTGCGACTCAAAAATTTGTTGCATACTTTTAGGACAAATTTCTACAAATTTGTATATAATCTAAATTTTTTAAAATAAAAAAGTAAGAAAAACTCACATTTTAATCAGACATTAACTTATTTTTTCAAACAGAATAAAAATATAAATTTTTTGAACAATTATACATTTAAAATTGCTTAAGCGCCTAAAAATATGCTTTGACTTCGCTAAATTTTTTGAACTTTACAAACATGGTTGCTTTCAAGTATCTCGAAAATAAGAAGCTCATCCAACTGAGAACTACATGCTTCAAAATTCTCCGAGCGCCTAAAAGTATACTTTGACTTCACTATATTTCATTTTTTTTTGTACTTTAAATACAGTTTTTCTATTAATATAGTAAACATGAAGGTACCGCCGTCCTACAATCATTTATATATGCGATAAAAGCACAGTAGATATTACCAGCGCCTAAAAGTATGTTAATTATCAATTTTTCTTCATAAAAGCTTAACTTTTATTATAAGGATATATATCAGAAATTACTTCTCTTCAATGGCGTCAGATAATTGGAACAAAACAATAGCTACGAAATATTGATTTAATCTTGTGAAATACTCCTAAATATATACTACGGCTCATATACTTAATAATCTTCCGTAGAGTAAAATATAAACCTAAATTAGAAATTTTTAAAAGAAAACTCTATTTAAACTTTAAGAAAATATTCAAATAACCTTTCTTCTTTCCACCCACACCTGCCATTTTCGGTTTGCCTACTTTAAGGCGTCGAAGTATAGCTTAGCAACCATTGAATCGTAAAAAAAATCCGGTCAAGTAAATAAAATGAAATGAGTTGAATTACGAGGTGTCGAAGCGTGCAATGAAAAAGCTTTATCACATTAATTTCAACCTTTTTCTCGCAGCCACTTTCTTTTTATCAAAGCTCCTGCCACAACGCCGTAAAGCAGGCAATCTTGCAGCGGCACTGCCGTGTTGCTGCATTTATTATTTAAGCGCACACGTAGCGTGTATAAAGTGGCTAACGCCAGCAAGGCAAAGCAAAGCCAAGTTATAAAGCTGCATATACGTGGACTCGGCTAGCGGGTGTGTGTGTGTGGTTGTGTGGCTGTGGGTATATGCCTGCTTTGTGGTTGCTTTGATTGGTTTACGCAGCCAATGAGTAGCCAAACACATATGAAATGCGTAAAGGAAATATTTTAAAATGCAAATTTGCTTTACTGTTGGTGTGCTGAAAGTAAAGTGAATTTTGACTTTGTACGAATTTTTTTAGCTATTTTTTTCTGCCGAAATATGTTCGAATTTACATATTTTATATATTTTTTTAATGAGTTTCCTGCATTCTAACAACCCCACAACTGAGAAATGTTTACTTTCAGCAACTTAATCGGCGGTAGTGTCAACAACTTCTTTAACTTCTACTAAAGCTTACGTGTTGCCACACTTTCTTTTGGAGTACTAAGCTTGAACAAGCTTTTTCTAGCGCCAACAAACGCCTGCTTGTATTTCAACTAACCACCAAACTGTCTTTTGCCACTTTAAAAAAATATAGTGCGACAAGAGCTTGTGCCTGCAGCCGCTTTATAAGCCATGGACCGCATATTTTACTTGACTAACTCGCCTATTGCTGAGCGCTTGCTTCTCGCTTTTAGTCACTTGCATTGCACTGTATTTGTTTCCCACAGTAATTTGAAATTCATTCGCTTCGTATGTGGAATAAATTTGAGATTCCACTTTTTCTATTTATAGACATGCACTTGATTTGCCACACACTACTCGGCTATAATGTCCGCTGTCGTATGTTGTCGCGCGACTGACGTACGTGACGTGTGCGCGTTGGTCAGTGGCATAAATAAAGCGCCGTAATAACAAAGCAAACGGCGGAAAAAGCAAGAAAAATTAAATAAAAATGGAAAAACGTAGCATACATTTGGGCTGTTTTGAATTTAAAACGAAAAGAAGTGGTAGCATCAAGGCATTTTTTAAGAGTTATTCATAATCTTTGAATTCTAGCTGAAAAATATATAAGACTTTTGGTTAAAAAATAGAAAGTCTTTGCATTTTTTAAAATATAGCATACCTTACGGCTGTTTTCGGTTTAAGATTGAAAGAAAAGGTTGCCTTACAACTAATTTTTTCTCGATTGTTTTTTTAACAGATATTCAGAAAAAGAGTTAAAGTCGATAAAAGAAATTTATAGAAAAGTTACTGTATTTTAAAAAAATGTTGCATACTTTACGGCTGATTTGTGTTTATGAGTGAACAAAATGATAACCTGTGCTCTTTTTGTTCAGTTCTTTTAGAAGTTACCTGCAAAAGATTTTGCAATTTTTTATACAGATTTTTTATTATAAAAAAAAACGTTGCATAACTTACGGCTGTTTTGCTTTCAGACTAAAAGAAGAAGGCTTCTATGCAGCCTCCTAATTGTTCTATTTTTGTGCAGGTATTTTAGAAGTTCGCTGAAGATAATTTTAAATTTTTTTATACAGATTTTTATTTAAAAAAACGTAGCATACCTTACGGCTGTTTTACGTTCAGACTAAAAGAAGTAGTCATCTATGCAGCTGCATAATTTTGCTTGTATTTTTAAGATACTGGGAAGTTGGTTTAAGAAAGTTTACATATATTTATTATATTTATAAAATTTAAATTAAAAAAAAAAAAAATTATAAAAAAAGTTTTTTTGTTAGCATATTTTAGGGTTTGAGCATGAGATATGTCTTGTTTTATTGCCCACAATTTTTTGATCTTCTCAGCATTCCAAACAACTTTCAAACATGTTTGAAGAAAAAATGTTGCATACTTTAAGGCATTATGGTTTAAATTGTAAGTTAAGTCAGAAAAAATGTGCAGAACAGGATATGATTTGCTAGAGCGAATATATTTTTATGAGGAATTTAGTTATGCTGATACTTTTAACAATAGCACTAACCAATACCATTTGTTCCTCAAACATTAAAACCTTCTGAATATCTTCAAATCTCAGTTTAGAGCATTGCTCCTCTCCTTTTCTCAAAAGCTGTACAGTGAAGCTGCAGCTGTGAGTGTGGCTTCTTTAACCCATTTTTCATTAAAATGTTCGCTTGCAGAAAAACTGCTGATACTTATTGCATTAAAAGCCAAAGAGTAGAGCCTCTTCGTGAGTATTCGTCTTGCTTAAAATACTCGTACCTACAACTTTTCACTCCACCTGTACCTTTCTCAGCACATTATCAACACATAATTGTCATTGCTTTTACGCATCCCTCTCGCAATAATTTCTGTTGTTGCAGAATTCCATTAGCGTGCGCCTAAAAGCTTGCAACTCAAGCTCACTCATCTTTTCTTACGCAAAGAGACAGCTGACGTGTGACACAAATCGTGAAGCAAAATTGGCAACAATGTAAGAGCGAGAGGGAGGGCACATACACATTTCCTTTCTGCGAGAGCACGCGGCAAAACTGTGTAGTGACTTTCGTCAGCTATTTTCGGGCTATTTTCTTTGTTTTCTTTCGATTTTTAATTTTCTTGCTTTTATCATGCGAAAATCCTCGCATAAATTTTGACAGCAACGACAATGACTTTTGACATTTTCAATTTTGCAAACGCTTAACGCAATCAAACCGGAAGAGAAGCTTTTTGGTTGACAGCACGGCTGACTTGTTGGCCGGCTAGCTGACTGAGTGACTGACGGTTGAGCTGTTTGAAGCGAAAGCGAGAAAGAGTGACGCGCAGTGGCTGTGTGAAGCTGCGAATCCATAGGTTGCCACCTAAATGATTTTGATGGGCATGTGTGAGCTGAGTGAAACACATATCGTTGCCCAAGTGAGGAAAAATAATAGAAAAACTACACGAAGCGTGCTTATATATTTAATATTCTAGATATATTTCTAAGAAGATGGTGTGTGACTTTGCTAAAATATGCCTGTATGTAGGCAACAGTTTCTGCCTTGTTCTTAAATGAAAAATGTAGTCGACCTTTATGCTGATATTTGACAAATATAAAACCATGTTAATAATTAATGAATTAGGAAGACATTATATACGTTTCTTGGACTCTTATATGTATATACATAGCTCATACGTACCATTTATATTATATATAACTAAATATATACCATTTGAATTCTTTTAAAAAATACTTTACTAATATAATCTTATATTTTTTTCACTATCTTTGCAGGTAAGCAATACGATGACTGTTCTGTTCAATAGTACATTTTTAATCAAAAATGTGGTAAGCAAAATTAATAAGTAAATCACATTCCTTATCTGCTATAAATGCATAAATCATCCAAATGTATGCTACACCTGAAAAGAGGGGCAGACACATAAATGTTATTTTACGAGATTCCAATTGATTAATTTGTTGCCAAATTTGCAAATAAAAGCACTAACCACTTTCACTGTTCTTAAATAAAAATGCGTAAGGATGTAAAGTGCAGAGTGCAAAGTTAACGTTTATTTATCGAGAAAATTACAATTGTATATTTGAAATGCGAGCACATACATATGTCCGGAACGGGGCAGATTGGACTCGCAAACCGGCCGCCGTAGAAAGTATTTGTGGCGCCGCGCAGAATATAAGGTTCAGTATATTGCAGGATTGATTAAGTCCAATGGCAGCTAGCAGAAACCGTGTGAAGACGACGTTTTTTTGTTGAACTTGCAGCGCGAATGGTGATATGCGAAAAATGTGTACACGAATTGTTGTCGATCGATATCAATTAGCGTAGAAAGCTAACGCGGCGCAGTGCACAAGCGAATGTGTTGTTTGAACTATGTATGACGAATTGAGTCGAACGAAAGGGTGCGCAGACGGATTGTTTAGAACGAATGTGTCTGCTTTCCCGTTGCCCATCCTTTTTGTGAGTGGGTGCATAGCTATGGTGAGTTATGTTGGTGTCATCAGCTGTGGTGACTTAAGCTGTTTTATTAAGGTGCGCCAGTGTTCCCGGTTAAAGTGGGGGGATGCTTAACTCATTTAAACATCCTGGGCCCCCTAGGCGAATATTTTGCCTAGTATTTTGTAAAAGGTGATACATGTAATTTGCGTACTATTGGCGAAGTAGCCGCGGTTGTAGAATGTATGCTGTAAGAAGCGATTTTGGTTTTAGTATAAATTGTATTTTGTGTAAATATTGGTGCTTGAGGTAATAATTGATTTTGCGTGCTTTGACGACTTATTGTACTATTATACCAAAAAAGTTGTTTGCCTTTATTAATTTTAATAGCGGTTATTTACAATTTATCGGTTTGGCATACCGGTGGTTTATTATATGCCTTTTCTGTATTATCGGCAATTGTTTTTTTATTTATTCTCGGCTTATGAAGCATAGTAACTCCACGCCTGGCCAGATATGGCCAGAATGGGTACTCGTTAGCCCTGGTGTTAGGACTGTGACAATAGAGGGATCTTGCGGGAGAATGGCCGTGAATTGCGAACGGCTTCAATTCGTACAGTACAGAATTCTTCATAAGTGGTTGTCAGAGGGAATCTGACCTTGCTTTTTCTATCTTTATGTGGGGCATTGCAAAATTGTGGCTCTAGTGGTAGTCGTATGACGTACCGGCCATTATTTGATCAAGTATTTGAGGCTTTAGAGAAGTGCTCACAATACTGATCTTGTATAGTTTTGTTTGTTAATGGAAGTTTCCTTAACTTTTGTAATTTCCTTAATTGTGAATTAAGGTATTTGTCCCCAACTTGAGTTGGTATGGTGGTAACTAGTTCTGTAACTAGTCCACTTTGTGTTTCGCTGTGCAGCGTTTGAACTTTTTGTGCCTTTGAGCAACATGGTGTCTCTTGGCTATTTTTAAAATTTTGGTTTTCGGGATTTGCTTTTGCAATTATACCCGTGGTTCTTTGTGAATAAGCGCTTCTTTGGGGTGAGATGGGATATCTGCCGTAATGAAGCATTGAATTGTGTCTTTTGTGACAATATAAGCAATTATATTTGCTTTTGCAATTTTTAAGATTGTGTGTATAGGACAAGCAGTTTGTGCAGAGTCTTTTTGACCTGACAAAGTTGTTCCTTTCGTTAATATTTAAGTTTTTAAACCTCTGGCAAGATATAAGTTTATGCCCTCTTGTGCATAGTTCGCATGACGTATGTTTTTTCTGTTCGGATGTGAACGATTGCGTTTTGTAAAAGTTTTTGTTTGAATTGATTTTGTTACTAACTTGGAGTCTATTTAAGCTTTCATTTTGGTCGTGTTTGTTCTTAGTTTTGATTATTTTTTCTTCTAACCTTTCCGCAATTTCATATTGGGTGGTGAGAAAATCTTTCATTTGTTGCCACGTTGGGCACTTTTTTCGTGATGAGAGCGATTGCTCCCATAGAAGTAACGACTTGCGGCGGTGCAAATGTTTACCAGAATTGGGTCAAACACCAATCTTTATATTTTCATTCAATTTGACAAACAAATTACTCAAATTCAGCAAAATATTTACATAAATATTCTTTATTACTAACTAAATTATTATCACTACTCAATGCTCCTAAATGTATACATCTGCTGCACTTAAGCATAACTGTGGCTACATCCGATTGGCTTCACTCGCCGTTTTATCTTCTATATGCATCTAATTCACAAATACTTGTGCATTTTGTGGTTTGATTTGTGGCTGCACTTCAGCAGGAAGTTATTTAATTTCAATTTGGCTATTTCACAGTGATATGCGCCTGCAAGTATGCTATAAATCAAGCATGCAATTTAATTGTGAATAAATAACAAATTTTGTGGCAGCAAAAAGTGAAATTTAGAGGAGAAATTATTAGATCAAAATGGAGATTGGAGTATTTTCGACAGGTGCCCTTTTTATTTCAACTGAAATGAAATATAAAAACGAATATCATTATACATTGGTTGTCAAAAAAGTTTTGCGGTATTTTTATTGAATTTTATTTATTTTTATTTTATTTTTTTATTATCTTTTTTTTTATTATTATTTTTTTTCTACTATGCCGGTCTCTTTCGACCAATTCAGCGATTTTATCGCAATTTTCGACGACAGGCCTTCCGGAGCGTGGCGCATCTTCGACCACCTCTACACCAGAACGAAAACGTTGAAACCATCGTTGTGCGGTGGAAATGGAAACTGTATCGGGTCCATAAACTGCACAAATTTTATTGGCGGCTTGAGATGCATTTTTGCTTTTATCGTAGTGGTACTGTAAAATATGCCGTATTTTCTCTTTATTTTGCTCCATATTTGCTACGCTATAACTCACGCACGACTTAAAAGAAACGGCAATCAATCAAACACGTGTTAGCGCGTGAAATGAGCTTTCCAAAAAGATACGAGTATAGCATGACCCGATGCGACGAATAAAACTAGAACTACGCGCTTTCAGCGCCAACTAGCGAAAATACCGCAAGACTTTTTTGTGGTTAATATCAAAAACTGCTTCCTAAATTTTTTAATTTTTTTTTTGTAGGGAAAAATTTTTTCGAGCATCTTTATATATATAAGTCTTCTGACCGTGTGTTTGCATTTGAACTGCTCCTAAACGGATGGACCGATTTTGATGAAATTTTGTGTGTATGTTCAAGGAGATTCGAGAATGGTTTAGATTTACAATTTGGTCCACTGGAAAATGTTTTTTAAATTATTTTTTCTCTTTTTGAATCAATTGTTAATTTTGGAATGTTTGACCGATAGATGGCGCTACCATCGCAGTATGCAATATTCAAACCTTAAATTGGCGTAAACGTGTATTAAACAAAACGATGCCAAAGTAAAAGACGACATCTGTTGATCAACTTTTTATATTAAGGACAGAGTTCGTTCTTAAGTAATAAATTGGGTGATTCAATACATCTATGGGTAGCTATAACATTTTTTCATACCTGCTAACTATTGGAGGGGGTATCTTGACAGGCAATTTAAAATTGCAAAAGGTCTGGCATAAGAAAATAACGGCATAACTGAAGTGTTGATAAAAAATTTGAGATATACAGAAATCTTTTCGAAGCATTGCACTGAGCAATACAATATTTAAACGGGAACGATGAATACATATATGCGTATAATTTCAAACTGATCCTTCCTGAAAAATAATAAAATTGCTAAATATTGGCAATGGTAGAATAGAACTGCAATCAAATACACAATGCAATGAATTAAAACTGGCTCATTTATCATTCGATGAATAATATACCACGGGCATCCCAAAAGACTGATGCCATAACCTTGCCAGATGATTTTTTTGTCTTTCCACGCTTGAGAACCGTTTCTTAATATGCAGTCCACCAGGCTGACAATCGATTGGACTCGATTGATTTCACTGATGCACAGCCCAAATTCAATAGTATTTTTACCCCAAAAACCAATTCTTTCTTAACGCACGAAATGCTTTTTGATTCATTTTTGTTGCTTCATCAAAAATGCGATTATTCCTTAACTAATACTTATAATCTAACTAATAGAAATCATATAGATGGTATTAGTAGTACTACCTATGTATCAGCCACAGTAAAACGTAGGCGGGTCCTCTAGTTTTCCTATAAATATTTTTTTGGGTTATAATTGCATAAGAAAAAAAATCTATATTTTTATATAAATATATGTGTTTTTATAATAAAAAAAAATATCATTTTTGAAATATTTAATAACGGTTTTTACTTATACATTTTTTTTATTAAAATATTAATAAATTATTTTTTTTTTGTCGTTTAGATTATTTAAAAGAAAGTTAACGTTAACCTGACCTAAAATCATAAAAATGTTTACATATTTTTTCTATAAATATTTTTTTTTTCTCTGCCCCGCTCTTAAAGCCCAAAAACTTACAATTTCAGTTGCTTCATAGACTTCCATAAATATTGATTACTTTTCATAAATTATTTTACTACAATTTCAGTACTTTTATTCAATTGCACTTAGTTAAATGCACACAAATTTATTCATGTCCCATTTGGTCATTCATAAGCCACTCAACTACACCATACATTTGAGTAAATATGTATTTGTGGCACTCAACTGAACTACATTTGCTACACAAATTCATCAACTGGAAGCCGCAAATACTGGGACAATAGAAGTATATGTATATAATGGATATATTTGTATAGGAATACATATATATGTATAAGCATCCACAAATATATGTATATATAAAAGCATATATATATTTATTCTAAGCTTCATACATATTTATATTGCAAAGTGCCTTACTTCAAGCACTCAGCAGCGCTGAGCTCCAGCTTGTAACCCACTGCTGCTTTTCTTCTACTCCCTCCTTCTCTGCTCCTTTATTTATTTATTTGCTGAATCTATTTATGGCTGGATATTTGTTACTAAAAATTTTACTCATATTTATATTTGCAATTCATATTTCAAGCGCACGCACACCAGCTCAAACGCACACATACACACACAGCACATACATACACCGAAAACTGTTATAAATGAAATCCATACAAATTTTATTCAAGCGCTGCATGTTGTTGTTGTAGCAATAGTTTTGACTATACTTCGGTTGAGTGTTTGTTTTTGTTGCATTTTTGTTGCCTTCTTCGCCCATTTTTATTTATTATTTATTTTTGTATATTTTTGGTGTCCACTGTGTAAATATTTCAAACACGTTCGGCGGGTTAAGTGTGGCATCACGTAGTGCTGCTCAATTTAGGAGCAAAACAGGCTCACAGGCACAAGAGCAAGCTAATATTTATATATATATATATGTATATATACATTAGGGTGATTCAAAAAAAAAATTTTTTTGTTTTTTTTATTGGTACTCGGAAAAATGGGTTCCTAGACA